>NC_079225.1:29124683-29412850 GCF_029633865.1 Lampris incognitus
GGAAGTGTCCAGGTTGAGGTGGTGGACCAAACATCTGGAGAGGGGGATGAGAAGGAGGAGGGCAAGGATTTGTGGATAGAGGAGTCGGAGGGGCACTCAGCGGGGAGATGAGAGCTCCTCCGGCTCCCTGCCGAGGTTGAGTAGGCCGTGACATTTCCAATTTGCTCAGATTGATCGCCAGCCAGACTCCCCCCTTCCCCTGCCCTTCCCGTCTGTGGTGAGGCCCGTGCCCAGACCGTGGCATGTAATGATGAATGGGCTAAATGTCAAGGGCTTGAGACCCGGCTCAGATACACCAGAGCCATGCTCCATTTAGTGTCCCACCTCTCCCGGCATGAGAGGAATTGTCGCTATAGTATAGGAAGTTTGTTTTTGATATTCCAGTTCAGTTTGTGATGACATTTTCAAACCGGAGATTAGCAAAAGCCATGCTAATGTTTCCAATTAAAGGAAAATTTCGCCAGTGGTTTTGTGTATGTATAATCAGTCCTGATGAGTAATGTACTCGAAGCAAGAAAATCTACATACTATATTGATTACTACATAACTATATTGATGGAGAAATCAATGTTCTCCTGCTCACAGTCTTTCCCACAGCATGTACACGTACCAGAATGTATTGCACTTAAGCTTCTTTGTCCATCCATCCATCCATCCATTATCCAAACCGCTTATCCCAATTGGGGTCGCAGGATGCTAAAGCCTATCCCAGCAGTCATTGGGCGGCAGGCGGGGAGACACCCTGAACAGGCCGCCAGTCCATCACAGGGCCGACACATTCACAACTAGGGACAATTTAGTATGGCTGATTCACCTGACCTACATGACTTTGGACTGTGGGAGGAAACCGAAGAACCCGGAGGAAACCCATGCAGACACGGAGAGAACATAAAAACGCCACACAGAGGACGACCTGGGATGACCCCCACAAGGTTGGACAACCCCGGGGTTCAAACCCAGGACCTTCTTGCTGTGAGGCGTCTGCTTCTGTGTCTTCGTCCATAAAATCCTTTGCACTAGTGTTGTGGGATGACATGTCCACCCTTGCAGACGTAGTTTAGTCGAGAGAATGAGTTTGTTTTTTGAATGGCATGTTTAGAGTAGATTAGAGTATTAGAAACCCTGCTAGGCTGTAGTTTCACTGCCACCCCAGAGATGCAGAAATGATTGGGAACAACTGCAGGTGTTTTTCTTATGCTATCCCTGTCACAGGCACACAGAGATAAGGTTGAAAATTGACAAATTTTCACTTTAATATGTTTGTGTAGATTCGTATCGTCCAGGAATATACCATTTCAAAACAAAGTTAGACGAGACATAGGGCTGTCACTAGATTTGAAAAAAGAAATTCCACCTTTTTCTCACCGATTGAACTTGCCCAATTACTCCACTCTTCCAAGCTGTTCCACCCCCTCTGCTAATCTGGGGAGGAGGGCTGCAGACTACCACATGCCTCTTACGATACATGTGGAGTCACCAGCCACTTCTTTTCACCTGACAGTGAGGAGTTTCGCCAGGGGGACGTAGGGCATAGGAGGATCACGCTATTCCCCCCAGTTCCCCCCCACCCCCAAACAGTTGCCCCAACTGACCAGAGGAGGTGCTAGTGCAGCGACCAGGACACATACCCTCATCCGGCTTCCCACCCGCAGACACAGCCAATTGTGTCTGTAGGGATGCCCAACCAACCCGGAGGTAACATGGGGATTCGAACTAGCGATCCCTGTGTTGGTAAGCAACGGAATAAACCGCCATGCTACCCGGACCCCCCAAAATTGTTTGAAAATGGATTGAAAATCTTTCACCGTTCATCCAATCTACCTTGACTGACCAGCGTACAGTCTTACTTCCGAGTTAATGTTAATTAATGTTGCTCAATAAATGAATGCGTGCATACACATATTACTACTGACCTCTCCTACCGTATTTGTTTTTTGTTTTTTTTCCCCAAATATGCTAATAGTAATCTTAGTCATCTGACATAGTTGAGGCTTGCATTGGAATTAAATCTGTGGGTCATAGAACCTATGGAATTGGAAGAATCCCCTCCTAAAAGGTGCTCGTTGAGACTTTGATGTTCTGTGAGATGGTGCTCTCGAGGTGAGTCACAGTCAAGTTGTGGCATGGTAGCGCTGGGGGCCCAAATCAGTCAATAAGCAGTCTCGCCCACACACTAATGAAAACAGTGGCACAGTCTCAAAGAGACTCCTCCATAGCTTGCTAGTGGGGGATACCTGGGACAAGGTCACACTTAATTACTGAAGCACACTTCAAAGTTTGCCTTTGGAGCCTGTGTCGCATTTGTTTACAGGATTAAGTCCTCTAACATGGTACACAAAGTAAGTCTGTTTTAAGTCGGACCTGCTGAGAAGCAATGAAGTCAATACCTTCATTAGCTAGAAGGGTGGCACAGAGCTTCAGTACCTCTCTCCTTCCATTTAAATGAAAGTGTCCAGTCCCACTTTTCTGTACTTCAATCCTTTTCATTTCAACTGTGTCTGCCACTGGTGGTTTTTAAAATAGTGCCCCCCAAGGAATTTACATGAGCCAGCTTTGCTTAGGATGTAGTAACACTGACATAACCACCTACAGCGCAGTGAGTTGAAAGAAAATGCCAGCCACCCAGCTCAGCAAGATTCCTTCCTCATACATGGTAAAGCATTTCAACAGGAGATGAAACCGCAGGTCATGCTCTGTACGAGGGCTCATTCCTCACTCCAGATTGTGCTGTCGTTGGGGAAAGCATATACTGTGCTGATGAGGGGATGGAAACAGGGGCGTATTGCTCTCCCTCTCTCCTGTATGGAGATACATTCAAAGTGCCCTGTACAGTAATGAGGCTCCTCGCTGAGCCAAAAATGCATCAAAAGCAAGGTAGCAATCTTAGACACAGCTCCATCTTTGCCTGCCAGGCATTCCTGTGAAAGTGCCTCTTCCCCTTCTTGAGAATTACCCCTCCCTTTGACATCAGAGCAGTGGTCCTGCTGAGCTGAGGAAGTACCTTGCTATGGTGCCAGCATTAAATGAATGTAGGTTGCTGGCCTGCTGCTATGAGGCTACTGGTCTGTCTCTCTCTCTCTCTCTCTCTCTCTCTCTCTCTCTCTCTCTCTCTCTCTCTCTCTCTCTCTCTCTCTCTCTCTCTCTCTCTCTCTCTCTCTCTCTCTTGTGTGGCAACTGTAATACCAACACAAACACAATTGGTTCCACAGGAATTTCCCATTATGTGCTGTGTAGTGGAGGTTAAAGGGTGGTTACAGTCAGTGTCATCATCTGACAGTCTGATATCAAAGCCCAGGGCCGGCCAAACAAGCCGACTCACCAAGGGGAGAGTCTTCACTTCTGACCTGCTACAGTCTACCCTGCCTCACGACTTCAGTTTTGCTGCCTAGGGCTCAAATTGATGCAACACCGGGGTTGCCCTAAAAATGAAATTTAAATGTGTCCGAAAAACACTGAAAGAGTGGTTGCTGCATTTTATTGTAGGCAGGGTTTCAACCAGTAACATGCCATGCCACATTAAGGAAACTTCAGGTGAGAGGAAAGAGAGATGGATGATACAGGAATAGTCTGAAAAGCTCTGAAGTACTGTAAAGGCAATGCACGGGGGATGTATTTACATTAAGCAAGCATTCTTGTCACTTACCACCTGTTGGGGAAATTTTAACTTCATCACATTGAGCATGGGAATAATTTATCGTCACTTCCAGACCCCCAAATTAATAAATGCATCAATTCTTATGACCTGCTTTTAACCTTTGCTACTGCTTCAGCTCTGCCTTGAATGCAGAGGAATACATGAATTAGGAATGCAGGCGATAGAGATGAATATTAAGTTTAAGATGTTTAAACATATCTGATAGGTCTCCTCGATATCCGTGTAACTTCCCCTTTTAAACTGGTCTGGGCTCTGAAGGTTTGTTGAGGAAAGTCACATGATTGTTTTAGTGTTGTTTTTTAACAGTTTCTAGATGGATACGCTGGATGGAGTATTTCTGGTCAGGAAATGTCCTAATGTACCACATTGTTCAATGTTTTTGAGTGCCAGATGTATAAATATGTAATCATATTTATGGCAAGTGTGTTTGTGTGTTGTGTTCACTTATGTACGTTTGAATTTGAGAATATAGTGTGCGTAAAAGAGTGTGTGTGTGCGTATCTCACCACATTTATGTAAAGTGATGCGTTCCTGTACCAGCTTCTCTTATCTAACGGTCTCCCCTTGTCCACTGCAGGGACTTTGAATGCCTTTCTGAAACAGAAGGGTCAGACAGCCTCAGAGAGTCCTGTGTGGTCACTGAGCGGTAACCAAGGTGACCGCTGGAAGCAGGCCAAAGTCAGCATTCATCCAACAGCATCCTTCCAGGTTAGATGGAAAACCATAGCTAGCATCCCCCTTCAGCAATCCAACACATGACAGCTTTCCCTCGTTTGCCTCTTTCTTTCCCCAAGTTCGTAGTTTTTATGCAGTCTTGAATCCCAGGAGATACATGTAGCTGTAGCACATCATAAACCATGGAATTAAGCAGTGTGGAGTGTGTAGATAATATTTATTGGACGAGCAATAGCGCTGAAACTGTGCCATCACAAAACCTTGAACTTTGTACTTTGTTTTAAGTACTGCAACAATATCATGCAACAGGTTTGTGGGTTTGGTGGTGGAAAATCATCTTTTTGGCCTAAAACCGGTCTCCTCTTTGGTCACAGTTTTTGTGGGTTGCAGAACAAAAAAACATTTGATTGGATTTTTTTTTTTGGATTTTTTTTTTTATCCACATTCATTCAAAACACTTGCCACATGCTGGTTTGTGTGAGCAATTAAAAGGAAACAATGATGACGTTTTAGCATTATCTCTATAAACATATTGCAGGAATAACACTCCATTAGCAGCCATAATACTGAGTAGTCTTCTGTGCATCTCTGAAACACAATCAAAAGTGTTTCCGCCTCTGACATCACTGGAGGTCAAACCCTAAATGCAAAAAAAAAAAAAATAGTTCCTATTGTGCAGATAGGCTGTATTGTGTAAGAAAATGTGCATATAAATGTTACATTATACAGCTGTGTATAGCATTGTTACTTGCATTTTCTTATATATTTTCATGTGGCACTGCTATTTGCACTCTTATACAATGCAGCCTATTGGCAAACCAAGAAGTAAGTGCTCACATTCATTCACACTTTTCTGCACAATCGCGGCTGTATTTCAGAGAGACACAGAAGACTGGCCAGTATTATGAATGCTAATGCAGTGTTATCCATACAACATCTATAGAAAGTTAATGTTGAAATTGTGATCATTTTCTTTATACTAAGTGCTGATATGTTTTCATTTTTACATTTTATCCCTTGTGATATTGGGGATGAATAAGTGGAGGAAAAACACTCTTTCTTGCCCCTTAAAGGTTGTTATAGAAGGCATCCGGGGCCCTGGCATTGAGGGGGACATTGCCATTGATGACGTCACACTGGAGGAAGGGGAGTGTCGAGACCCGCCACCCAGTAAGTACCACATCCGTCCCAGCCACCACATTTCTATTGATCCCTGTTCTCTCCATTCCCTCTTATGTAAACTCTAGGTGGGTGTACTGTGCCACCTCGGTGGGCAAAAGTTGAAATTCATGGCGTTTATAGCTGACTTTAGACAGTTTCCAATGTTGAACTACCACCTCAGGTGGCAGAGCTGGGGGGGATGGGGGGCACAGTTGCCATAGCAACAGGGCTGTAATCACATGAGCGATAGTCAAACCGGCCGAGTGGAGCACTGTAATTGCGCTGCGGGAACAAACAGAAGGCGAAAATAGAAAACAGGACACAGAAAATGGTCTGCAATTGACAAGGTGATCTTGGCAGGTAGCGAAAGGCTGTTCTCTTACCGTGATTTGATTTAAATCCGCCGCCTATTTATAGTCTAAAGTGCAACATTTTACAGACACATTTTTAACTTAGCCATTCCTTTAACATCCCCTAGATAAGACAATCCTGTTTTCCATCTTTGGTCTTCTTCATGGAAGATCAAACAGCGAAGGAAAGTTATTATACTTGATCCATCAGAAACAAGTCCATGTTGTTCAGCCTATTATTTTGCTTATTTGAAGGACTATATTTGATTTTTATCATTGAGGTGACAAAAGCACACTGATGGTAACTAATGCTGAAATTACTGATGATGAATTAGATGTTCAGTTTTCAATTACCTTCCACATTTGGATCCATTATGATTCTACAACATTACTTCATTTGGAGTGAAGGAGTGGTCGCCAAGGTTGAGCATAGAGTCATCTCATGAATTATGCAATTCAATCTCACACAATGAATCTTACATGACTCCATGTGATGTAAGAGATAAATGTGGAAAATTGTCCCTTTTCCCCTGGTCATGCTTAAGAAGAATGTGCTAAATCCAGCTGCTTAAAATGTGCGTACATGTGGTCACACAGTCATTTAAAAATGCAGCATGTGCGACCATTTGGTATTGGGAGTAAAACATACTGCCTTTTGATAGTCTCCTACACCTTGTGGATAATTGTCACCCGTTTACAATCATAAATCTTGCCTCATCACCCACTAAGAAATGTTTGCTGACTCTTAACCACAATACAAGGACACATTTGGTCAGACTACCTCCTTTGTTAAAACCTGACACATGAAATACCCTGCCTACCAATATTAGATAATGAAATAAAAGTAACTTAGAGGAAATCACTCATGCAATGAATTGGTTGGGAATTGTGATAGTTCCACAGTACCTTTTTATTGTGCAAAAATTCAACATGTTGGTACAATTTTAATGCTTTTTCCTTATTCTGTCTTCCTCTTTTTCTTTCTTCCCACTGCGGTCTGTGGCCCGAGCACAATAGATGAAAAATAGCTGAAAGCTAACTAGGGCACTGTTGTCGTCCGCAATCCCTTCCCATTAAATGAATGAATAAATACATCCGATCTCCATTTGTTCCTCTGTTTATTCTTGTTTGTGCTGGGGGAAAAAATTTTTAATTTATTTTTGATTTGGAGAAAATAGCAATTTTCACACAAGTGATGCTATTTTTTTTGTCCTTTACTCCACTCTATTCAGATCTCAGATCAGTGGCTCCACCCGCCTCCTCCCATATATGGCTGCTGTGCGTCACCTTGGTGATGACCCTCCTGGAGGGTCAAAGGTGACCCCCCTGTCCGTCGTCTTGGGAGGCGAACAGTCAGACCCAGCGTCTGTGAAACCAGTACCCTCGGCATCCTATCACCAAAGATTCATACATTCTGAAAGCGGCGAGGGGGCCCACAGTGGACCACAGAGGGACAAAAAAAAGAAAAAAAATCCACAAAAGCGAGAAAAAATAGTGACAAAAAAGTTACACAAAAAGTAATAAGGACGACGCGCTAATTTTTTTAAAGAGACCTCTTTTCCAGAAGAGACTCCCCGGCACAGGACTTTGAACATATTTAGGAGCACAAAGGCAGGTGGGAGACCGACTGGCCTGGACTTTGGTGAGCGAGTTCACAAGCGTCGAGGGAGGACCATTTGTAAAGCACAAGAACAATTTTGCCAGTCTTGAAAAATTTCTTTGGAAGGTGGGGGAAAAGCAGACACTGGTTAAAAAAAGAAAAAAAAACTTTTTGATGAGGAAATACTTTCCCCCTGCTTACACAAACACGTGGAACCAGACCCGTTTCTCCATTTGTCTTTAGCTTCATTTAACCCGCATCAGATCCCAATCACCAACACTTGTTTTTCGCTCGAGTCCAGCGTCACACCCCACCTTGGCATTTTCTTTATCTGCTTTGGTGCTGTACTGTAGGGAAAAGGAGAGTAAGAACACGCCCGGCTCTGTAATGCTTATTCCCCTTGCCCCTTTAGCTGCCTACGTATCGTTTAACACTGTGCTCACGAGTCTAAGTGGCCAACTGAAGGTGTGATGACAGAGGAGAACTGCAGGGAGGAATTAGTGTAGGCGTAGATAGTGCAACAGGCAGACGGAGAGATGTTTCCGGGAGGGGGGAGGAGAATTGGGGGGGGGTATATATCTGCTGACGGAAGAAAGCAATTGAGCACGGACGAAGGGGGAAGAACAGGCAAGAGAGTAGACAGGAGGATGGATGTGAGAGATCTTTGCAGAGATGTGATGTGATGCGATGCGAGTGCGCCCTGACTGGAGTGTGCAGTCAACGGGCCCGCCTGTGGAAGAGAAGCCACTTCACTTTCTGCCATGAAACAAAGTGCCTTCAGATTACAAACTGAATCGTGAGCCTGGGTGTTAATAAACATCACACGTGTCCTCGTTGATGTTTCCTCTGTCACTGATGGGCTATTTTCTACGTGTTTCTTTTGCCCCACAAGTGCTGACGGGAAGGCATGCTTGTTCAGAGGGGATTGCAGTATACCTGGATCTAGCTCCCGATTACGAGAGCTGCTTGGGTGTGGGTGTGGGTGTGTGTGTGTGTGTGTGTGTGTGTGTGTGTGTGTGTGTGTGTGTGTGTGTGTGTGTGTGTGTGTGTGTGTGTGTGTGTGTGTGTTTAGTTTGATGTGCCAACCAGACAGTGCTGGCAGAGCCCTGAGCAAGGGGATGGAAAACAATGGTATGAAAACGATGGCAACGAAGTGAGGCTCTGGATTTTTTTTTTCTTCAGAAAGACAGTTTGTTTAAGATCATACAGGTGGATAAAGACACTCACCGACTGATCACCTCGCTCTCTTTCCCCATAATTTTCCTTCCCTGCGGTCTGACATTTTCTAACAAAAGAACAGTAGCTTAATAAAACATTGCGTTGTACAGGGAGGAGGGAAGGACTTCGGGACTGCAGGCTCGACGTTAAATTGATATGCGTCACCCCCCCTCACCTCCGCCATTTATATGGAACAGTATGAAAATAAAAGATCATAATGATAATAATAGTCATGATATTTTATTACTCTAGCGAGAATGTTTCTCTGCTTTTACACAAACTGTGAAGATTGACTGTGGACGATCTACCTGAGACCACAACCTTAACCAGCTGGGTTTTTAAAAAAAATGTATTGTAAAAAATAGAAAACGAGAAAATGAACAATTCCCTACATTGTTGGTTATGGAGAAAAAAAAAAAGAAAAAAAAAACGTTTTGAGGACTTGTGTCTTGTTTCTTATTTTTCTGTTGAAGATGACTTTTAACTTGCTTTCTCTTCTTGTTGTCTCCCTTGCATTGCTGAAGTATCAAAACTGAAGAAAGCATTAAGAAGTAAACGTGTAATTTGGGTAACTGTATAACTTGTAAATGTAAAAGAAGCTCTATTCAAAGGTTTATGATAAATGTTTTATGTTGGAGTACAGGAAGCACAACATTCAGTATAAGGTCTCGGCGTATCAAATGCAGTATATATGCATATGTATGTGACCTGCTCACACAGTCCGGCTTGTTGACCGTCTGGAACAATTATCCCCTCATGGCAGCCAAATTGACAATTTTCCCACCCATCACATTGATTATTTTACACTGTGCCACCAGAACACATGCAATGAAAAGTCCAGCTGACGACACGAGTTGAACTCTTATCTCCCGTCAAACCTGAGATGAGACCAGACGAGATCTGGATTTGGGGGTCGCAGTTTCCTTAAACGAATGTAGCCTCTTCTGTGCAAGCCCGTGGTTGGCTTGAGTGGGTCGTATACATGTCGTATACACGTGGGTCGTATACATGCATAAAACTGTGTACCATAGGTGTGACGAGAAACGGATACGTGTAAAGAAGAAAAACACCGAGCAAAACAGAGCAGAATGATAGGCGTCGACGGCACTGTTATCTTTTTATGTACATGATGTTACTACCGAAACATAATCATTGATATTATACGCCGCCCATATCGGTTTTAGGACAATTTTGTCTCCTGCCTGTTATTGTTTTACATAATGCCTGAATCATAATGAATGTAAATCAAGGGGTTGCATAACATAACATCGGTTTGTCCTGGGGGGCTATTTTCTCTCTTGTAGCGGTACTGTAGTAGATATGTTTTTACTTGAACAGGTAGGCATTGCGTGCTTTGAAGGCGAGAGCATTCAGACTTCTAAAGGCTGTTCGGGACACCTCTGGTATATATCAATTTAGTCTGACACGGACACAGACCCAACACTGTGGCCAATGATGTATGGAGAGGAAAAGCTATTAGCGAGTCACTATATCCCTCCGCGATATAGCAGGTGATGGAAAAAAGTGCCAAAGTGCCCCGTCTAGTTCGCGCTCTCTGTAATTATGGATTTGAGTTACTCGAGACGTTTCTCAGAATGGAAATGTCCTCATATTCTTGTTCATCCTAAGAAGGGCTTTGTCACGTTGTGCTATTCCTCACGCTACTTTAGCTCCCCGGATAGCCATTTACTTTCACTAGTGTCATATCATTGCAGCTGGTGGCCCTTAATTATCGCTCTACGTGCCCTGCTTCTCTGGTTTGGATTTAGCGGAGAGAATGGCTACCAGGAGGGGAAAGGCATTATCATTAGGCCGGACCAGCACTTGTCAGAAAAGGGACAGAATGAATCATCTCGAGTCAGTCGAGGCGCTCAGAAAACCAAACTAGATTTTTCCCAAAAACAACGGGAGTTCAGTCCAAATGTTATACCCTTGGCGATACGTTGAATTTCTTTTTTGGTGAAGAAGAACAGTGTAGCAGTCTATTCCGTTGCCTACCAACACGGGGGTCGCCGGTTCGAATCCCCACATTACCTCCGGCTTGGTCGGGCGTCCCTACAGACACCACTGGCCGTGTCTGCAGGTGGGAAGCCGGATGTGGGTGTGTGTCCTGATCGCTATACTAGCGCCTCCTCTGGTCTGCCGGGGTACCTGTTCAGGGGGAGGGGGAACTGGGGGGAACAGCGTGATCCTCCCATGCGCTACGCCCCCTGGTGAAACTCCTCACTGTCAGGTGAAAAGAAGAGGCTGGCGACTCCACATGTATCGGAGGAGGCATGTGGTAGTCTGCAGCCCGCCTCGGATCGGCAGAGGGGGTGGAGCAGCGACCAGGATGGGTCGGTAGAGTGGGGTAATTGACAGATACAACTGCGGAGAAAAGGGGGGGGGGACAACTGGCGGCCTCACTCGTCACCGGAAGCGGTAGACGTTTTTTTTATGTGACGTAATGGCGTGACTGCCGGGTTTGACAGCTTTCCTACTGGTAAAACTGACACCTCTCGGAACCCGTTCTCTCTTTCACCCAAGCGGTGGCTCTCTCCTCTCCCCGTCCTCTCTCTTTTACTCGCTCTGTTCAGAAATCACGGTTGCCCACAGAGTTTGCAGTCAACTCTCCACCTATTCACCGCCAGTGCAGTCAACTATACGTGGACAATAAAAGGATTTGACGTCAAGGGTTGTTCAGAAAGCTGTACTACAACGATGTTATTTATCTTGTACTGTGCCAACACCCTGTAATGATGACCTGTCACTCTTCTCTGTTTTGTGCTCTCTATATTTATATATGACCAGGCTTCTTTTTCACTGTATTTCTTTGGATTTATCACCCATTTTTGTGCCATACCTGCAACTAATGATAAAATAAAGAGAAGAAATATTTTATGCACTGCGTCAGATTAAGTTGTGCAACAAGTGTACCGCTGTACGTGCACAGAATAGAATCAAATAAAATAGAACGGGATAGAATAGATTACATGTCTGCTGCATTGCAAGTTTCATGCTTAAACGCAGTCTTTTGTTTCTACGGCTTGTTTGTATTGGACACCTCCGCCGCCGTAGCTTTTCAAAGGAAAGCCCAATTTGTTCCCACAGCGACCACCTGTCCTCCTCTCAAAGCAAAGGAAACAAAAGCGTTTTTGTGTTGAGCAGACTGTTCTTTTCACAGCATTCTCCACTTCGTGGTCCTTCTGAAGTCTTAGAAAGCTCTCGGGCCTCTCTGGACCTCGGCGTTGGGACGGTGTGAGTGATTGTGACAAAAAAGGTGTTGGAGGGAAAGTTGGAAGAAAAACAACAGTGTGCTAAGAGACTTGGAAGTCATCCAGAGGTTAGCCAGCAGGGGCCTCTCATGTGAGCAGCGCTTATAACATCACACCTCAACCACAGCATAGGAGCTAGACAGCTCTCGGATCCATCCATCCAGCCGTTACCCAAACCGCTTTATCCTTACTCAGAGTCGCAGGGATGCTGGAGCCTATCCCAGCAGTCGCTGGGCGGCAGGTGGGGTGACACAGGCCATCACAGGGCCCACACACACACACACACACACACACCTAGGGACAACTTAGTACCGCCGATTCACCTGACCTATATGTCTTTGGACTGTGGGAGGAAACCGGAGCACCTGGAGGAAACCCACATGGACACGGGGAGAACATGCAAACTCCACAGAGGACGACCCAGGACAACCCCCAAGGCTGGACAACCCCAGAGCTCAAATCCAGGACCTTCTCGCTGTGAGGCGACCGCACTAACCACTGCGCCACCGTGCTGCAGGCTCTCGTGTGTTTTCCCTGAATAGTCCACCTCAAACACACTGGTAGCTATGCAAAAAAAAAAAAAAACAAACAAAAACAATGATACAATGGCACGTAAACCTTTCCAGGGTGATCTGTCAGGCATTTTACACTGACGCGTTTGGGCTGCTTCTGCAACACAGCATTGTTTTCGGGGGAATAACGGCTCGTCTTCCCCTGTAAAATCAATTGTCCTCAAGGCAAATTTGTGGCCATGTCCCTAAGAGACAGGTTTTCCTGAAAGTGGAGGCATCTGCCTGTTGTGTTGTTGTTGTTGCTTAGCCTCCCACCCTGAGGGAACAGTGAGAGAGGCTTTTATTGTTTTATAAGATGCAGACTTTTGTCATCATTCTCCCTTCTGCCTTGGGGCTATCCTAAGGCTGCCCACAGATTCTGAGAGTATTATGGCTGTGTGTGTGTGTGTGTGTGTGTGTGTGTTCGTGTGTGTACTGCAAAGCTGTTAAGCATGGGCACATTTCTCTACATGTACTTGTCTGTGAGACAGAAAAGCAAGAAGGCGATTCAGGCTCATGTAAAATATGTAGGTAGACCCGTGATCGGCGAACCCATTTGTGCTTGCCTAAATGTTTCCCTTCAAAAATGCACTGTAGCAGATTTACATCTATTCAATAGTCCTTCACTTGTATGACTAGAGCCTATTTTGGCCTCAAAGTACTTCATTCAATGTTCACAGTTAAGCATTTATTGGCACCACCAAGTGATTGGTTAGAAAATCAATCTTCAATCCAATCACTTTAGAACCATGGGTGTGTGCAAAAAACCACATCAAGCGTGAACGTCATTTACCTATACTGCACACATGATAAAATGTCTGTTTAAACCGGGGAATATGGGCAGGCTTGTCAGCATGTGTTCCTTTTACTCAGCACTAGCGTGGTAATTCGCAGTTATAGACAATCATCAGAGATGCTCTGTGCTGTATTGTACTGCGCTCATCTTGATTTTCTGTCACATTTTGCCTCAGCATCATGATGTAAAGTGAGCGGTCCTTTATGGCTGCTTGAGTGATAATCCCTTATGTGTACACATTTATTGAAAAGAAATATACATTATATATTACATACCCTCACAATGCAGAATTCATCCTGCAGCGTCTAGTCAATTACAACCAAGGCAATCGCTAGAAGTAGCGGGGGGACCGTTATTACAGAGGATATTAAGGAAACAAGACTTGAGCTGCCCCAGCAAACAACATCCTGAAAAGTAATTTTACACTGTTTTAGAGGCATTTTAAAGTTTGGCTGTGGCCTTTATGATCTTGTTTTATCATGCATCCTTCCATAAAGAGCGGCTAACCTCCTTTTTTGTCCAGATAATAAGTTACTCCCATAAAAAAAATTCAGATTGTTTCTGCTGCTGATAACCCCCGGTAGTATTTGGCCTTTAAAACCCCAAGCGCATTCAATTACCCTGCTGCATGTTCCATTCGTCCGGTCCCTTATCGTCTCCCTCCTACCTTTTAGCCCGCCAGAGGTTGCCCTGTAGATCCACATTAGAATTCGCACCTGGTATCTCAGCCACTGAACACTGCCCTTTTACTTTACATTATATTCCCCGCTCTCCTCGCTGTGTGCCGAAACAGTTCTTTGTTTACAGGGCTGCCGTTGCTTTCTGAGCGGATGAGAAAATGTCATGGAATGCTAATGGCCTGCTAATACTCCTCTGATGGGGCCTACCCATGTCAGTCAAGCAAAATCTATTCAGCCATGCAGGGTTTCTGTCAAACTCATCCAAGCAAACATTACATGACCATGTCTGAGCCCCCCGTCCCCCATGTTGACACATGATGAAAAATAAATTTTTCAATGTATTTAACACCGACACGGACACATATTTATCAGCGCTAAGTAGGGCTGCATGATATCAGGAAAACATGCGATATGCGATAACGTTGTTGAATATTGCAATGACGATATGACTCACGGTAAATAAATACTGAAGTATACCGTTTTAATGTCTTTCTGCTTTAGGTTGGCTGCTAACATTGACCCCAGACTATGAACAGCCTATGCACACGGAATAACAAAATGAAATGCATTATTTCCATTCCAGCAACATGGTTTTATTGAAAAAAACGCACCTGGCTACAGCCGCTGTATTGACAAAGAACAAATACCACCAACTTGGTTGCATGGCAGTACAGTTTCTTCATCACTTTAACACAACATGTGGGCCTATTTAAAGCAGCTACTAAGAATTTGTATTATAAATGATTATGTAAAAGTCTCAATTTAAAACTGATGTCTTACCAGTTTTGCAGAGTAAGTAACTAATGTTAGAATCTTATTTTTTACATTATATTTTGCTGTTACTGAGGCGGAATCGGCCAAGTGACACTACCGCCTTTTTCCAGAAGGGGGCACCAAAGTCAACACAAACTGCATCCGTTTATCGCAGTTCAAGCGGTCTTTTGCGATACGTACTATATCACGCATGTTGATATCGCGATGAAGGTACATTTTCGATATATTGTGCAGCCCTGGCGCTAAGCTAAAGTGTGTTCCCAAGGAAGGATTGATAGCAAGAATAAACACATCAACATCCTTTTAAACAAAACACCAGAACAGATTCCTTGTTTAGCCCTGAGATTTTTATCTTAGATGACTGTTAAGGGCACACTGTTATCTTGCTGCATCATTCCTTCCCCTAAATAAGTCCCTGTGATAACGCCAAAATAGAATTCAAAAGCAGAAGCTATTGATCAAAAAACAAAACAAAACAACCCTAAAAAAACAAACAAACAAACAATATGCAATTGGCACTATGGACAGAAATGGAGCAAACACTCCAGATGCTGTGGCTTCATTGTTTTCCTCATCGATCGCATGACAATTTCAAGCAAGTCATGCCCCAAAAGTAACTTATCAATTATTTATTCTTCCATTATGAATTGTGACTTGCCACTCTACATACATATGAGCTCCTCTCACTCAACTCATGGCTCTGAGACATCCCCTTGTCCGCTTATGGATGTGACATAAATTAATCCCTCTCATGTGCTGCCATCTGAGCCATGTTGATGCAAAACTCCAGGCTGAATAATTTATCTGTCTGCCCCTCGGAAGCCAGTGCTCCTGCCATGTGCCACCACGCATAGTGAGAACTTCTCATCAGAGACCTGAGCCCGCTGGCATTAGTTCAGACATCTGTGTTGTGTGATAAGAGCATACACGGTGGGAGGAAGTCATCAGATCCGGAGATAGGCAGTGGGTAGATCTAAGTAGGAGATTCTCACTGACTATTGCAGCCATAAGGCCACTGCAGAGGTCACTCTCTCTACGTTTGTACGGCACTGTGGCTTCGTCTCACAGTCATAGTTGTCATAGTTTCCAAGTGTAAAACTTGCTGACATTTACAATGTAGAATAAATTCACTATCAGAATACTTTCATCTAGGCATCAATTGTATTGTGAGTTTTAATTTCTGGTAATTAAAGTTAAAATCTGTAATGGTATGTGCCGCTGTGGCTATGTGGAGTACTGCAACAGCACCAGCACTCTACTAACAACAAGAAACATAACATATCTCCCCATCTAATCCACGTTGTGAATTTGTTTGAGAAATGAAGACAATACAAAGCCTCAAAAGGAATGGAGGGTGATGGGACATTTGCTGGCTTTCTCATTCACAAGAAATAAAGCCGAACAATGTTTACCAAATCTGATCACAACGATGGGAAAGTGGGGCAGACAGCCACTACATGCGACAATTGCAGATTGTACCTTAAAGCAATGGACTAAACATTATTTTGAGTCCCTTTGTGAAGGTTCTTTGGCTGATTAAAGCTGTTATAAGGAATTTTTCACTGATTATTTATTGGCCTCAATTTAACTTTGATGCCTCTATATAACCAACATGAGCAAATGAGAGCATCAGCAAGAAGATTACATATTTCTATATACTGTTTCCAAATATCGGATTCACTGAGAAATTGGACTGAATGATTTTACAGCATTAAGACAAAATACATAATAAGAGAAACATTACCTCGTCTCTGTATATCATGAAAATATCACTTTTTCTAAAACACCACATTGTTCCCTTTTCTCTTCAAAAAAAATTTTTTTTTTAAAAAATCACAGGCTACCAGAGGTTGAATGTAGATCTTTGCAACAACTGGCGATGCTTATGCAAAATTAAGTATTTCTTCCACAAAACACTACCGCTTTCGTCCACAGGAACACTAAAATACAAAATACAAAACTACTCATAGCAGCTTTAAAGAATAATTAATTAAGCAAGCATAACTCTGGATAATTACTCGTCATTGCATATTGGATAAAACTATGAATGACTGTCTCCATCTTGAAGGACGGAGTTTCATGTACCACTTTCTTGTATGTTATACCCGTCTTTTGTAAGAGATGCTTGCACAACCTGGTTCTGATACAGAGTTTGCAATCTTCCTCTGAAAGCCCATACATAACCCCACGGATAAAACAAGAGATTCTCACCAAAATTCATCGGTGTAGCCAAGTGGAGGTCAGGGGAGGGGGGCAGGGTGTCATTCATCTAACCCTCTACTACTACTACTACTACTACTACTACTATTCCTTTCGGCTGCTCCCGTTAGGGGTCGCCACAGCAGATCATCTGTTTCCATTTCTTCCTGTCCTCTGCATCTTCCTCTGTCACACCAGCCACTTGCATGTCCTCCCTCACCACATACATAAACCTCCTCTTTGGCCTTCCTCTTTTCCTCTTCCCTGGCAATTTCATATTCAGCATCCTTCTCCCAATATACCCAGCATCTCTCCTCCACATTTGTCCAAACCATCTCAATTATGCCTTTCTTGCTTTGTCTCCAAACCGTCCAACCTGAGCAGCCCCTCTAATGTACTTATTCCTAATCCTGTCCTTCTTCGTCACTCCCAATGCAAATCTTAACATCTTCAACTCTGCCACCTCCAGCTCCGCCTCCCGTCTTTTTGTCAGTGCCACTGTCTCCAAACCATATAACATAGCTGGTCTCGGTCTCATTACCATCTTACCTTTCTCGCTTGCTGGTACCCTTCTGTCACAAATCACTCCTGACACTTTTCTCCACCCACTCCACTCTGCCTGCACTCTCTTCCCCACTCCCCGTTACTTTGAACAGTTGACCCCAAGTATTTAAACTCATATGCCTTTGTCACCTCTACTCCTTGCATCCTCACCATTCTGCTGTCCTCGCTCTAGTTCACGCATATTTAGTCCATCTCGCTCCTACTGACATTAATTCTTCTTCTGTCCAGTGCATACCTCCATCTCTCCAGGCTCTCATCAACCTGAATCCTACTCTCACTACAGAACACAATGTCATCCGCGAACATCATAGTCCATGGAGACTCCTGCCTGATCTCATCCGTCAACCTGTCTGTCACCATTGCAAACAAGAAAGAGCTCAGAGCTGATCCTTGATGTAATCCCACCTCCACCTTGAACCCATCTGTCATTCCAACTGCACACCTCACCACTGTCACACTTCCCTCATACATATCCTGCACCACTCCTACATATGTCTCTGCCACTCTCAACTTCCTTATACAATACCACACCTCCTCTCTCGGTACCCTCTCATATGCTCTCTCTAAATCTACAAAGACACAATGTAACTCCTTCTGGCCTTCTCTATACTTCCCCATCAACATTCTCAAAGCAAACATCACATCTGTGGTGCTCTTTTGTGGCATGAAACCACACTGCTCACTAATCATCACCTCTCCTCTTAACCTAGCTTCCACTTCTCTTTCGCATATCTTCATGCTGTGGCTGATAAACTTTATACCTCTGTAGTTGCTACAGCTCTGCACATCACCCTTATTCTTGAAAATTGGTACCAATATGGCTTTTCTCCACTCCTCAGGCATCCTCTCACTTTCCAAGATTGTGTTAAACAATCCAGTTTAAAAAAAACAAAAACAAAAACACTGCCATCTCTCTTAAACATCTCCATGCCTCCACAGGTATGTCATCTGGACTAACCACCTTTCCACTCTTCATAGCTGTCCTCACTTCCTCTTTGCTAATCCACCGCACTTCCTGATTCACTATCCCCACATCATCCAACCTTCTTTCTCTCTCATTTTCTTCATTCGTTAGCCCCTCAAAGTACTCCTGCCACCTTCTCAACACACTCTACTCGCTTGTCATTACATTTGAATCTCTATCTATCGCCCTAACCTGCTGCACATCCTTCCAAGCTTTGTCCCTCTGTCTAGCCAATTGATACAAGTCCTTTTCTAGTGTCTAACTTCTCATACAACTCACCATACATCTTTTCATTTGCCTTTGCCACCTCTCTCTTCACTTTACGCCATGTCTCCTTGTACTCCTGTCTACTTTCTTCATCTCTCTGTCTATCCCACTTCTTCTTTGCCAACCTCTTCCTCTGTATACTTTGCTGTACTTCCTCATTCCACCAACAACGCTCATTGACTTCCTTCTTCTTTCCTGATGACACACCAAGTACCTTCCGAGCTGTCTCCCTCACTATGTCTGCAGTGGTTGCCCAGCCATCCAACAACTCTTCACTACCACCCAGTGCCTGTCTTAACTCCTCCCCGAACTCCACACAAAAGTCTTCCTTCTTCAGCTTCCACCATTTCATCCTTGGCTCTGCCTTCACTCTCTTCCTCTTCTTGGTCTCCAAAGTCATCCTACAGACCACCATCCGATGCTGCCTGGCTACGTTCTCCCCTGTCAACGCCTTGTAGTCTCCAATCCCTTTCAGATCATGCCTCCTACATAAGCTATAGTCCACCTGTGTGTACTTTCTTCCACTCTTGTACGTCACCCTGTGTTCCTCCCTCTTCTTGAAATATGTATTCACCACTGCCATTTCCATCTTTTTCCACAAAGTCCACCACCATCTGTCCTTCCACATTCCTCTCCTTGGCAGCATACCTGCCCATCACCTCCTCATCACCTCTGTTCCCTTTACCAACATGCCTGCTGAAGTCTACTCCAATCACCACTCTCTCCTCCTTGGGTACCCTCTCTACCACTTCATCCAACTCACTCCAGAATTCTTCCTTCTCTTCCATCTCACACCCAGCCTGTGGGGCATATTTGCTGATAACACTCATCATTACAGCTTCGATTTCCAGCTTCATACTCATCACTCTGTCCGACACTCTCTTCACCTCCAACATACTCTTGACATACTCTTCCTTCAGAATTACCCCTTCCCCATTTGTCCTCCGATCCACACCATGGTAGAAGAGTCTGAATCCTCCTCCGATGCTCCTGGTCTTACTCCCCTTCCACGTGGTCTCTTGCACACACAATATATCTACCTTCCTTCTCTCCATCATATCAGCCAGCTCTCATTCATCCAACCCTAAAAATCGAATTAAAGTGTATTCAGTGAAACCAAGCAGCAATTATCTCAGGAACAAATTAAGCAAACACCCATATGATGTTTTAAGCCTGAAACATCCATTATTTGGTTGTCCTTCCACTAAATTGCAAGTTTTTGTATACTATAAAGTATAGTGTATTCATAGTCAAAATAGGTTGAAAGCTGACTTGCATAAGGTACTGGGCTCAAACTAAGAAGGTAGGAAAACAGATCAACTTCTTTTACTCGGGTTACTACAGCCCTGAAATGATTTGTATTCAGAACTGGACTGCATAAACCGCAACTTAGAATCAAAGTCATCCAGATATTTAAAAAAACAAATGCAATTTTTTTTTATTCCATCCAAAACTTTTTGTTTACCTTCAATTTTACGAAGTCTGTCAGTCTAAAGTCTTTATATATTTACATGCCCTTCAGTCTCTAACTTGTGGATTAAAATGTTTTGAGGCTTTTAAATGCTTTTAAAACATGATTATAAGCATGATCAAATCTCAAGATACTATGTCAAACCCAAATTAAAACTGTTAAGCTGTCACCTAGTGTCATGGTTAACATTAACATATCTTGTTTTAGCATTGTCTAGTGGACGTTTCATAATGTTGCCTTGCATTTATTTCTGAATTTAGTCACTTTATCTTTACAAATACAGTGACAAAATTCCCCACCCTTTAACGCACTGCAGATGATTCAGAAACAAGCCCCTTGAAGAGTGCAAGGCCTTCCTCAGAGACAACAGTATCTGCTTCAAATATTGCTCCACAACTGATCACCTAGCTAAGAACTGCAGCACAGCCATCAAGAACAAGAAGTGTGAGAGTAACAGCCACCCCTCGGCTGTTCACACAGGACCTGCCCCTTCAGCCCAATCTGAGCATGGCAGGAAGGGAGAAGGAGAATCAGCCCAATCTGCAGTCGCCTCAAAATGCTGACATTTGTGGAGAGGGTCAAAGCGGCAGATCCTGGTCAAAGATTTGCCTGGTGAGTATATTCCTGCAAGCACACCCAGAGAGCAACAAGAGCATAAGTTGTTGTTGATGACTGAAGCAATGGGTCATTTGCACGGTCTGAGTTATTTGATATGTTCCACATGAAAGGGTCAGATTTGCCATTCACACTTCATACATGTGCAGATACGACTCAGATGACAAGAAGTAGAACCACAGGCTTCATGGTGGACTCTATGGATAGAGCTGCAACAGCGACACTACCTCCGCTAATTGTGTAACAACATTCCACCTGACAGAGCTTAACTACCTACGCCAGAGGTGGTGTTGCATCATTCACAACTCAAGCCCTTAGCAAATGGTATATCACCTTTTGATTCTAGAGCAAAGATCCTTCTCTTGCTAGGCCATGACATCCTTGGAGTTCATAAGGTGGGGGAGCAACAGAACTGTCCACCTGATGCCCTCTATGCACAACTTCTTGACCTGAGATGGGTCATCATAGGAGAAGTCTGCCTAGAAGCAGCCCACAAGTCTTCAGGCATTCAAGGCTACCACATCCAATGCCCTTCATTCTTTAGCCCATGTCTGAGCAGGATCCAAGTGAAAGAGCATAGGCCCTGAAACCAGCACATCAAGTTGCCCTAGCGGCAGCAGACACCTGCAGTATCCAAGAATGCAACATAGGGAGTGCCATCTTCAACATGTCGAAGGATGACAACAAGATTGGACTTTCTACTGAAGACAGACTTTTCTTAGAGGTCAGGGACAAATAAATGTATATGGATGACTTCAACAGCTGGGTGGCACCACTGCCATTCAGAACACCGCATCAGTGACTCCCATACAACTGAGACCAGGCCCTCACACAATTTACATCTCTTCAACGCATGCTGGAGTAAAGACCTGACATTAAGAGTCACTTCATCACGTTCAAGCAGAACATCTTCCAATCATGCTGAGCTGGCTCTTACATTGAAGTATTGACAAGAATGTTGGTAGTTAACTATCCTCGAGGTTTATCACCCTCAGAAGCCAGGCCAGATTCGAGTCATCTTTGAGCCCAGCGCGAAGTGGAAAGGCATGTTACTGAACAATGTTCTCCTTTCTGGTCCAGACTCTTCTGAAAAAAGCAGAAAATTACGTGTGTGTGCATGTGTGTGTGTATTAATTAATTGTAAAGCGCTTTGAATGGCTGTTGCAGCTAGAAAAGTGCTATATAAAATGCAACTTGATTGACTGATTGATCTTAGGAGTACTGATGTGATTCAGACAGGCACTGATTGCTGTCACTGTGGACATCAAGTAAATGTTCCAGTTTCATTGTGAGAGAAGACCACATGGACGCTCTCTGTATGTTTGTTACAAGGACAATGACCCCAGCAAAGACATATGCAAGTACTGCATGAAGGTTAATGTATTCGGCAATGGTTCCTCCCCAGTCGGCTCACATTATCCCAAGATTGAAGCTGGGAGCTGCCGTGCTAGCTGTAGAAGTTGCTGAGCCCGTCATATGTGAGCTAGCTATGGCTCTGTATGCTGTTGAGTTCTTCACAGATAGCCAAGTTGTCCAAGGTGAGCGAGTGCGGTGTGTACACAGGTCCACCAAACCAACCCAGTGGCACTACATCTCCACAAGCCATAACCCAGCTGACCTTGCCACATGCTCTGCCTGTAGCCATGTTGAGCAAGACAACCTGGCTCAAAGGACCTACGTTTCTGTTACTAGCAAAGGAAACGCCAGCATCCAAAGCCTTTGACCTTGTTGAACCCGATTCAGACAGACATCACCAACTTGTGCAAAGATCAGTGTCACAGATTCTTGGATCTCGCAAATTCGAGTGTTTCTCCTCATGGAAGAGGCTTGCGAGAGCCATAAGTTTATTCATTTACTTTGTTGAATCCTGTAAGGATACAAGCAAAGACCGTGGGGTGGGCTGGTGTCTGTAATGATGTTTTGGGCTTTCCTTTTGCAATGAGTGGTATAAATATATAAAGTTGTCATAGTTCCATTCCAATGATTTTTACTGCTGTCTTTACAGTCCCTTGAAGCAGTCTGCTGTCCAGAGCAGTCAGGTTGCCAAACCACACTGTGATACAGCCTGTCAAGACACTCTCAATGGTACTGCAATAAAAGTTCACAAGAGCTTTGGTACTCATACCAATAGTCTCGAGATGCTTCAGAAAACACAGATGCAATTGATGTTGAGATGTGAGGGTGTCTGTGATGGGTAAACCGAGAAATCTAAAACTGTCCACAATTTCAACAGATGGCCCATTAATGGAAATAGGAATGCGATTTCCTCTGATCTTTCCAAAGTCAACAATGATTTCCTTTGTCTTACTGACATTTAGAGAGAGATTGTTATCATGCCACTATAAGGTTAAATCTTCCACTTCCCTCCTATAGGCCCTCCCATCACTGCCACTTATTAGTCCAATGGTGTCATCTGTGAATTTAATGATGCTGTTGTTTTAAATAATAATAATAATCATTACATTTATATAGTGCTTTCTTAGACACCCAAAGCACTTCACATTGAAGGGGGTAACTCACTTCAACCACCAACAATGTGTAGTACCCACCTAGGTGATGCATGGCAGCCATTTTGCGCCAGAACGCTCACTACACATCAGCTTGAGGTGGAGAGGGAGAAATCATTGAGCCAATTACATGGGGGGATGATTAAGATTGAGCCAATTACATGGGGCTAGATAAAGAGACAGCCAGATTGGGAATTTTGCCAGGACACCGGGGAAACCCCTACTCTTTGCGATAAGTGCTATGAGATCTTTAGTTACCACAATGAGTCAGGACCTCGGTTTAACGTCTCATCCGAAGGACAGCATCTACTACAGCACAGTGCCCCTGTCACTGCACTGGGACAATGGGATTTGGTATTTGTTGTTTTTATTAAGACCAGTCATATTTGGCAACACAGTTGTGTGTAAACAGCAGCCCTTTAGTTCGCCAGTCCTAAGAACTAATGTAGATGAATATGTTTTATCTATTCTCACAGTCTGGGACCTGCCTCTCAGGAAATCAAATAGCCAGTTACAGATAGAGTTGCCCAGATCAAGACCTCTGAGTCTCAACACCACTTTGGATGATACAATTATATTAAAAGCAGAGCTGTAATCAATAAACAACATTCTGAAATAGGCATTTTTCTTTTCAAGGTGTACTAAAGCAGAGCAAGTGAGATAGCGTCATCTTAAGATCTACTGGAACAGTAAGTAAACTGTAATGGTTCAAGGGTAACAGGAATATTATATTTTATATAACCAATCTTTCCAGGCACTTTATAATAACAGCGGTCAAAGCAACATTAAGGCAAGAGACAGGTGTTTTCTTAAAACACAGTGGAAACACACACAATGACAGGGACAGGTTAAAAATGTCAGTAAAAACCAGAGATAGCTTAGTGTAACATGCCTTGAGGACACGGGAAGGGATGCCATCTGAGCCAGCAGCTTTACAAGCCTTAACCCTTTTAAAAGTTTTACTCACATCAGCCTCTGTCATCTGTAGATCGACTTTATCGGGTGCTACTGTGCTGCTGTCACTGGGTAAAAGTTGTGAGTTTCGAAGTGGGCATGGAAGTTGTTAAAACTCATCCAGGAGAGAGGCAGAGGTGTTGATAGCCACACCGGCTTTAGATTTATGGTCTGTAATTGCTTACAGCCCCCTCCACATGTGCCATGAGTCACAGCCACTGCAGTAATTTTCCAGTTTGTCCCTAAATTGTCTTTCAGCATA
Source organism: Lampris incognitus (assembly GCF_029633865.1). Lineage (NCBI taxonomy): Eukaryota > Metazoa > Chordata > Actinopteri > Lampriformes > Lampridae > Lampris > Lampris incognitus. Next base: position 29,149,201 of record NC_079225.1, read on the forward strand.
TTTGATGATTTTCCTTAAGTCATACCTTGATTTTTTTTTTAGCACTCCTTGTCTCTGAATTTAAAAGCAGTAGTACGCTCCCTCAACCTCACGCGAATGTCGTTGTTAATCCAGGGCTTCTGGTTGGGGTAGGCATGAATAGACCATACTGGGAAACACTTATCTAACATAGTCAGTGACTGAATCAGCATACTCATCCAAACTTGAGGCTGAATCCTTGAAGATTGACCAGTCTGTTGATTCAAAACATCACTGAAGTTTGGATTTGTGTTTTGTAGACCAGCACTGTACTGTCCCCAGTGGGCTGCGCGCACTTCACTTTCTGCTTGTAGGCAGAACGCAAGAGCACTGACAAGTGACATATAACATAAAAACATACAACAAAATGAGAGCAGCTCATAGCAAGTAGCCATAGTATGGCGCCATCTTTGATCCCCTCACGTCTCATCAATTCAATGACAGTAAACAGTTAAACATTACTTCAGTATCTGAGGGGACTATGTATGAAAATTGTTGCAATTCCTAAATCTTTCCTCCAATTTTGATGTAAATACCCTCAAATTAAAGCAGAAAATCTGCACTTCAATTGCAGCTCGATTATTTCATTTCAAATCCGTTGTGGTAGCGTACAGGGCCAAAATTATGAAAATTGTATCACTGTCCAAATATTTCTGGACCTAACTGTATTGATAGTGGTCACAGAAAGTAGAATCAGTTCATCTTTAGACTGAAGATGTCACTTAGATGAGTGATGAAATGTTTTCTCTCAATAACTGTTGTGTCCAGATGAACTGATTCAACTTTCTGCGATTTCCTTACCTGGATTATTGAGCATGCATAAAGAAACAAAGCCACTTTATTTCATCATTATATTGTTACAACAAATTTGTTCTCTGCATTTAACCCATCCTATTGTATAGAAGCAGTGAGCAGCTGCAGCTGCAGCGCCAACTCCAGCTCTTCTTTCCATAGCCTTGGTCAGGGGCAAAGACAGGAGTATTAACACTAACATAAAGACATAGTGATACTGGCACTGAAATTTCCCTTAATGACATTTGCAGAAGGTCCACCACCAGTCAGTGTAAGCCGCCGCTGTAACCCCGACAGCTGGTTGTCCTGTCGCTCCATTTCCCACAACTCCTCTTAGGTGCACTCCAACTCGTACAAGTACAATTATATATACACTCACTGGCCACTTTATTAGGTACACCTTGCTAGTACCAGGTTGGACCCCCTTTTGCCTTCAGAACTGCCTTAATCCTTCGTGGCATAGATTCAACAAGGTACTGGAGAGTTTGGTCCATATTGACATGATAGCATCACGCAGTTGCTGCAGATTTGTCGGCTGCACATCCATGATGCGAATCTCCCAGTCCACCACATCCCAAAGGTGCTCTATTGGATTGAGATCTGGTGACTGTGGAGGCCATTTGAACACAGTGAACTCATTGTCATGTTCAAGAAACCAGTCTGAGATGATTCGAGCTTTATGACATGGCGCGTTATCCTGCTGGAAGTAGCCATCAGAAGATGGGAACACTGTGGTCATAAAGGGATGGACATGGTCAGCAACAATACTCAGGTAGGCTGTGGCGTTGACACGATGCTCAATTGGTACTAAGGGGCCCAAAGTGTGCCAAGAAAATATCCCCCACACCATTACACCACCACCACCAGCCTGAACCGTTGGTACAAGGCAGGATGGATCCATGCTTTCATGTTGTTGACGCCAAATTCTGACCCCACCATCCGAATGTCGCAGCAGAAATCGAGACTCATCAGACCAGGCAACGTTTTTCCAATCTTCTATTGCCCAATTTTGGTGAGCCTGTGCGAATTGTAGCCTCAGTTTCCTGTTCTTAGCTGACAGGAGTGGCACCCGGTGTGGTCTTCTGCTGCTGTAGCCCATCTGCCTCAAGGTTCGACGTGTTGTGCGTTCAGAGATGCTCTTCTGCATACCTCGGTTGTAATGAGTGGTTATTTGAGTTACTGTTGCCTTTCTATCAGCTCGAACCAGTCTGGCCATTCTCCTCTGACCTCTGGCATCAACAAGGCATTTTCGCCCACAGAACTGCCGCTCACTGGATATTTTCTCTTTTTCGGACCATTCTCTGTAAACCCTAGAGATGGTTGTGCGTGAAAATCCCAGTAGATCAGCAGTTTCTGAAATACTCAGACCAGCCCGTCTGGCACCAACAACCATGCCACGTTCAAAGTCACTTAAATCACCTTTCTTCCCCATTCTGATGTTCGGTTTGAACTGCAGCAGATCGTCTTGACCATGTCTACATGCCTAAATGCATTAAGTTGCTGCCATGTGATTGGCTGATTAGAAATTTGCGTTAATGAGCAGTTGGACGGGTGTGCCTAATAAAGTGGCCGGTGAGTGTATATATATATATATACTAGAAGAACCCCGTTACAATGTAGCGGTTTGGTTATCCACCCGTCTAAATCTCCCTCCTCTTCATCTGCCAGCTAACCGCCTTCCCCCTGCCCCTAAACCCCCCCCACTCCGACTCCCTCCCCCCAAATGCTCAGAATCATCTGAAATGCCGAGAAAAGTGGTTTACCCCCCCACCCTCCAACTCCCTCCCCCCAAATGCTCAAAATCATCTGAAATGCCGAGAAAAGTGGTTTTTAGCCATTTATAGAAAATGCATATTTTGCATGATTATGCATAATTATTATAATTATATTTTAATTTTCTGCTATTTTTCTGGTCCTCTCTGGAACAATACCTACCACCTCCCAAAAAAATTAGGATCATAAGTGTATTTTTGCAAAAATGCATATATTTTGCACAATGCCAAAACATTTCTAAGTCCCAGAAAAAAAAATTTATATAGGTGAAAAAATTAAAGATGCTCAGAATCATCTGAAATGCCGAGAAAAGTGGTTTTTATACATTTTTAGAAAAATGCATATTTTGCATATTTATGCATAATTTTAATTTTCTGGAATTTTTCCCTTACTCTCTGAGACAATACCTACCACCTCCAAAAAGAATTAGGATCATAGGTGCTTTAGTTTTCGGTCCCGCTATCTACACTAACACCACACACACACATTACGAAAATATATGAGTAGATATATATATATATATATATATATATATATATATATATATATATATATATATATATAGTCCTCTTCTGTTAAGTTCAGCCAGCCATTTCTGCTTTTTTATTTCACTTTTTAAAATTAACAAGATCTAAATGAAGAGTTTTCAACTCTTCCTGGTTGAAGCTGATCTCCTGCCCTTTGTATCTTGTCCCTTCGCCCTGGAAAGGTGACAAGAATCAGTATGAGAAATGGCTTGTATTTGTTTTGGGCTTTTTCTTTTTACAGCTTGTATCCCTCATTAGTCTGTAATCCCTGCCAACGGCATCATCAGCAGGGATTTGGTGGAAAATTATGGAAGTAAATTTTCCACCTTTCCACAGTCAAACAGATTGACTTGACAGAAACCCTGCTGTCCTATAGTGAGCATTACTAAGGAACAATAGATGGAGATTAAATTAAATAAAATGGCTAAGATTCCCTTTTAACTTTGCCACACCTTCTCTCTTCTTGCTCTGAATCATTTCTGAAAGAACTGCCAAAAATTGATTTTTTTAGCTTCGTTAGCTTGTTAAAGAATGATTGCAATGTCTGTGAGCTAGACAATGATTATTGTTTCCATATCCAACAGAATATTAATTTTATCACTTAAAATTGTTTCTTGCATTGCTTACTCTTTCTTGTATTACGTGGAATTAGCAGTCTTTTTAACGTTGTTAAACTTAGTGAAAATGATGAGAGGACCACAGAGTAATCTTTGTGTTATTATTTGTTATTCAGTGAGGCCATGTTAGAGAACCAAATGGAGCTCCAATTTCTCTGCTTGACTGGTCAGTCAGGTAAACTTGTGTCCTGTAGCTCAGTCAGTGTGTGCTAACACCACGCTTAAGGTCACAGGAAAATGTATTTATCATGCAAGTAAGCGAGCCCCACCCATAGTCTTGTCCTCTGATGGAGAGTGGAGTGTGGAGGGTAGTGATCAGAACTGTTTTGCATCACGCCACAGGACAGAATGGGCGTGACGGCCATGCTGACCTTTGGACCATCAATCCACAATGATGTCTCTCTCATTGTGTAAAAAATGTTGCATGAGCACAAATGACCTTTTCTCATCACCCATGTCCTGATTACATATTGCCACAAGGATCCACCCCCACCACTGCCTCATCACACTGTTTTCACGAGCAGTCAGGCCAATAAATATGAACCCAAGAAATATTACATGGAGCGACTTAAAATTACTTTTCAATATTTTTTTGTGCAAAGAAATGGCATAGGGAATGGGCTGCACTATGGGTCACATAACTCAGAGAAACTCAAATCAGAGTTTAAAATAATTTTCAGTTCACACAGAAAAAGGTAAGTTACATATAAACAGCCTATGTTGGAGACATGCCAAGCAAACTTTGAGAACAGGCTGGGTTTCTGGATGACCTTTCTTTACACGTTTGTTTTCCATTGTCAAAAACAAATCACTAGATTACTCGACAGACACAAAGAATGCAGCTTTTTCATTCAGTCTAAATACTGTGATTATTCATTAACTATTAAGTAGATGAAATGAATGATCTTTTTCATACATCATGTAACTGCAGTTCATGGTCGTATTTTGTATTTGACAAAGGGAGGAAAAAATCTGGAGAGAACATAAAAAGCAAAAAGGGCAATTTCTTTAGCTCACAATATCTTTTAAACTAAAAGTATAATTCCAGAGAACTAAATGTTTTGTAAGTTGGGGGGGCAGCAAATGCTATCTGGATCAGTAAACATTAAGAATAAGGATAATGCTATCCTTTAAAGCTATTACTATCTTTAATGCACTGTTCTCATGATGTCCCCCAAATGACAGAAGGAGGATGGCACCATAATAAGGTGACTTGCTATGAGCTACTTTCTCGTTTTCATGTTATAGGCCGCTTTTGTTGCACAAAACAGGTCTTGCACAATTACCTATGATCACCAGAATTTACTGGACATAAGATTAGACATTCCCAGCAGCTGAAAACCATGGACCTTGCTGAGAGATTACCTACAAATAACAGGTACCACCATGGAGTAATGGCCGCAGACAGCGCTACCAGAAGGGAGGTAAAAGAGGTGGTGCCCTGGTGAGGCTACAATGGCATCCTACCCGGCCTCTGATTCCCAGCATACTGAATAGAATACACTTTGTCATTGTACATACATACAACAAAAGTAATTCTCTGCATTTAACCCATCCTAGCTGTGTAGCTAGGAGCAGTGGTCAGCCGCTGTGCAGCACCCAGGGACCAACTCCAGTTATTTCTTCCTATTGCCATGGTCAGGGGCACAGACAGGAGTATTAACCCCAACTTACAAGTCTTTGATGGTGGGAGGAAACCGGAGCACCTGGAGGAAGCCCACACAGACAAGGGGAGAACATGCAAACTCCACACAGAAAGGACCTGGGACGGCCTGGGGTTCAAACCCAGGACCTTCTTGCTGTGAGGCAACAGTGCTAACCACTGGGCCACTGTGCTGCCCCTACCGTCTAACGTCCAGTCCTTCAACAACAAGCTGGATGAATTTCATTGCCAAATAAGCTCTCAAAGGGATATGAAGGACTTTGTGTGTTCTGCTTTACAGAGACTTTGCTGGGCCCTAATATACATCTGTTAGGGCTATACAACCGGAGTGTTTTTCTGTGGACTTCATGGACCACATGATGACTACTGGCAAGATAAGGGGACATGGTGTATGCTTCTTTGTTAACAATTCATGGTGCACTGATGTGGAAATAGTCTTTCAGTCCTGTTCCGCAGTGTTGGAAGAACTAACAATAAGGTGCAGATCACTCTATCTCCCAAGGGGATTTCCCTGCATATTGCTAACTGCTATCTATACATACTGCCGCAAGCTACTGTCACAGCAGTCCTGGATGAATTGTATGGAGTCATTAGCAGGCAGGAGAACTTGCACCCTGAGGCCATTTCAATTATGGTGGCGGACTTTAACCACTGTAATCTAAAATCTGTGCTACCAAAATTTAACCAGCATGTCACCTGCCCATCCAGTAAGACTCTCGACCACTCTTACTCCACGGCCAAGGCAGCTTACGGGTCTGTCCCACAACCTCACTTTGAGAAATCCATCCACCTGTCAGTGCTCTTGCTTTCTGCCTACAAGCAGAAAGTGAAATGCATGCAGCCCACTGTGACAATACAGTGCTGGACTACAGAACACAAATCCAAACTTCAGGGATGCTTTGAATCAACAGACTGGTCAATCTTCAAGGATTCAGCCTCGAGTTTGGATGAGTATGCTGAATCGGTCACCGGCTGTTAGATTTTGTGTGGATAACTGTATCTTTAACTGTATCTTAAGTATGATCTATTCGCTCCTACCCCAAACAGAAGCCCTGGATTAACACCGACATTCACCTGAGGTTGAGGGAGTGTACCACTGCTTTTAAATTGGGGGAAAAAGGAATGCGACAAAAAATCAAGGTATCACTTAAGGAGAGCCATCAAAGATGCTGAAACAAGAATTTAGGGACAGACTGGAAAATTATTGCAGTGGCTGTGACTCATGGTGCATGTGGAGGGGGCTGCAGGTGATTACAGACCATAAATCTAAAGCCGGTGTGGCTATCAACACCTCTGCCTCTCTCCGGAATGAATTTAACAACTTCCACATGCCCGCTTTGAAACTCACAACTTTTACCCAGTGACAGCAGCACAGTAGCATCCGATAAAGTCGATCTACAGATGACAGAGGCTGATGTGAGTAAAACTTTTAAAAGGGTTAAGGCTTGTAAAGCTGCTGGCCCAGATGGCATCCCTTCCCGTGTCCTCAAGACATGTTACACTCAGCTATCTCAGGTTTTTACCAATATTCTTAACCTGTCCCTGTCGTTGTGTGTGGTTCCGCTATGTTTTAAGAAAACCACCATTTTTCCCGTACCTAAGGAAACACCTGTCTATTGCCTTAATGATTACCAACCTGTTGCTTTGACCTCTCTTATTATTAAGTACCTAGAAAGATTGGTTATATCATATACAAAATGTAATATTCCTGCTACCCTTGACCCATTACAATTTACTTACTGTTCCAACAAATCTGTAGATGACGCCATCTCACTTGCTCTGCTTTAGTACACCTTGAAAAGAAAAATAAATACCTATTTCAGAATGTTGTTTATTGATTACAGTTCTGCTTTTCCAAACTGGTGTTGAAACTCAGAGGTCTTGATCTGGGCTACTCTCTGTAATTGGCTATTTGATTTCCTGACAGGCAGGCCCCAGACTGAGAATAGGTCATCATATTCATCTACATTAGTTCTTAGGACCAGCGCACCAGTGAAATTGTGGACAGTTTTAGATTTCTCAGTGTGCACATCACAGGCACCCTCACATGGTCTCTCAACACCAACTGCATCCTGAAGAAGGCACAGCAAAGACTATTTTCTGAGGCGCATCAAGAGTTTCAGTACTCATACCAAAACTATGAAATTGCACTGCAGTACCGTGGAGGGTGTCTTGACAGGCTGTATCACAGTGTGGTTTGGCAACATGACTGCAGACTGCTCCAAAGGACTGTAAAGACAGCAGCAGAAATCATTAACATGAAACTACCACAACTTCATAATATTTACACCACTCACTGCAAATGGAAAGCCCAAAACATCATTAAGGACACCAGCCACCCTGCTCATGTTCTGCTCTCACTCCTTCCATCTGAAAAACGTTACCAAAGGATCAAATCACACACCACTCATCTCAGTAATAGTTTATTTCCACAGGCAGTCAGGTTGCACAGCTGACGCACCCATATGCACCTTACATTGTTGTATTGTATTGTATTATAATGTATGAATTGATGTGTACATAGTCTATGCAGGTCTGTGATTGGTCTGATGGTGTGTCCTTTGTCCTTGTGTCATGTCCTTGTGTTAAGGCATAAAGAGCCAGAGCACAAGAATTTCATTTAATTCTAAATACAGCCATCCATCCATCCATTATCCGAACCTCTTATCCTGCTCTCAGGGTCACGGGGATGCTGGAGTCTATCCCAGCAGTCATTGGGCGGCAGGCGGGGACACACCCTGGACAGGCTGCCAGACCATCACACAGGGCTGACATACGCACACACACCTTCATACCTACGGACAATTTAGTACAGCCAATTCACCTGACCTACATGTATTTTGGAAGAAACCGGAGCCCCCGGAGGAAACCCACGTAGACACGGGGAAAACATGCAAACTCCACACAGAGGACGACCCAGGACAACCCCCAAGGTTGGACTACCCCGGGGCTCGAACCCAGGACCTTCTTGCTGTGAGGTGACCACACTAACTACCGTGCCACTATATTCTAAATACATTTGACAAAAATTCAGGTTGAACTTGCACTTGAATAATTGAAATGGTAACCTAGTCTTTTACTTTTATTCCAACAATCATTGAGTTGTTGGGTTCTTAGTTGAGTGTTGGTTGGTTTCTCATTGTGATTTGAAACTCTTCCCCTACAAAATCTTACGATGTGCGTTTTGTCCATTTAAAAGGTCAAAGTGATGAAAATGACCTTGGGTCACTTAGATGAGTGATGAAACATTTCTCTCAATAAACATTGTGTTCCGATGAACTGATTCACCTTTCTGTGACTTCCTTTCCTGGATTATTGAGCATGGATAAAGACAAAGTCTGTTTGCAAGTTCTGCCAAATTACCCAGAAAACAAAGCAAATGTCAACTGGCAATGATATTTTTCCCAGGCATTAGTGAAAATGTACCACAAAGTCGACACCAACACTGAACTACATAACAAACCTTTCAAATGTAATTGCCACTGTTGCCTTAGGTGTCTAGAAGAAAACCACCATCCATAAATTCCCTCTACTGTTCCCATCCATAGTCTTTCCACTCTGTACCTGTCACTCCTGGAAAGTGACATTATTATTTGTTATTCATTTAAAGGAAAGGGACACAATAAAAAGGCACTTTTCCGTTTGGCATGGGTAGTAGGTAATTTAAAATTGTACATTTAAGTATCGATATAAAAGTATATAAAATAAAGACAGTCAAACACAGATAGATAGGTTGGTAGGTAGGGGAGGCACATACATACATGTACTGTAGTTTTGAGCAATAAGAGCACAGATGGAAGAGAGCTATTAAGTTACTTTAGGGAGGCTTTAGAGAGAAAAACACAACAGACATGACAGACAGAAAGACAGATAGATAACGCATCAATCTATACATTGATAGATGTACTGCAGTTTGGATCAATATGAACAGAGAAGAAAGAAAACTATTAAAGTGCTTTAGCATAGGAATGGGTTTTAAAGGAGAAAAAGACAATGTAGTCCCTGCTCTGTATCCTGACAAACCCCACACTATCCATTTCAGCTCAACTTCTCCCATGTTCAGACATAAATACATGGGGTGGCTGAGTCCCCTGCTCTGAGAAAGCCGGCTGGAAATCATTTGAAAAATGTACCGATGTCAAGACTTTGACAAGTTCTGCTGGTCCCTTGTTCCGCAGGTTGCGGTTCCTTGATCCCTTGACAAAATCAGTGTAATGGCGATGTAAAATAGTTTTCACTCAGACAACAGCCCAGCAACTCAGGAAATTAAAATGGGCTTTACTTTGTTTGCTTCGGTCATGATGGCTTTGAAACTGTGTTGGAATTGTAACTCTCTCTGTTAACGCAGTGAAGCCGCTGACGTTGATAGTTGTCAAGATGGTCTAAAATAGTTAACACCCTCTATCAAGCTATAATTTGACATGGCATGCTGTCTGACATGACATTCATTTTCATTTCTGTCAGGGACGGGCAATTTAGGGCATCTGGGTAGCGTAGCGGTCTATTCCGTTGCCTACCAACACAGGAATCGCTGGGTCGAATCCCTGTGTTACCTCCGGCTTGGTCGGGAGCCCCTGCAGACACAATTGGTCATGTCTGTAGGTGGGAAGCCGGCTGTGGGTTTGTGTCCTGGTCGCTGCACTAGCGCCTCCTCTGGTCAGTCGGGACACCTGTTCGGGGGGAGGGGGAACTGGAGGGAATAGCGTGATCCTCACATGCGCTACATCCCCCTGGCAAAACTCAACACTTTCGGGTGAAAAGAAGTGGCTGGCGACTCAACATGTATCAGAGGGGGTATGTGTTAGTCTGCAGCCCTCTCCGGATCGGCAGAGGGGATGGAGCAGCGACTGGGATGGCTCAGAAGAGTGGGGTAATTGAACGGGTTCAATTGGGGAGGGAAAAAAAGGTGCAATTTAGGTCACCGCATCTCCAGCAGCTCTGGTGCAGTGCAAAGCATCCATCCCATAACACTTTTTCTTTGGATTGCTTTCAGGGGACTGGCCATTAAGTTGGCTGAAGAGAAAACTCTATATGTCAAGGACTGGGACTAGACCGTATCCCACTCCACACAGTATGTCTCAGTGGAAAAAGTTTCCGTCACACCCTGAAATGTTAGAAATTATCTGGTGTGACAAAGACACTGTGGCGGACAAGATGTGCAGGGCATGGAAAAGGGATTTGTTAATCCCAAAGACATAATACAATGTAAACATTCTTTGCGCTTTGTCCTTTTCCCATGACGCCCACGTCTCATGTGCATCAATTGCTATTACTCATTATTAGTCCCTTTTAACTTTTGTGTTTACCTCAAACTTTTCAGTGATTAATTTTCCTAATATTGACCGTCTGCGGAATGCAGTCAACTGTGAAATTTTAATTGTGTGCCAAGATACGTCTCCAGGTCTCCGAGGTGAGAGGAGGAGATATAGATCTGGTTTGGTGAGGCTTTCACTGCCTAGAGTGCCTATTGATTGGGGGGAGAACCGTAAATAACGGGTCATATGGACAGACACGGCTCTGTTCCCGTGCTCCGTTGCTTTCGGTACACGCTGCCTCAGTTCTTGAGAGATGAAGTTTTACTTTCTTCTTTCATTGACAGCCGTTAGATAAACTGGGATTATTGGAAAGCATGGTACAACAAGAAGGTTGAGGGGGATGGGGGGCGGGGGGACTCAGATAAACCTAGTATGAGGGAAAGAAAGGAAGGAAGGAGGACAGGGAAAGAAGGGGTGAAGAAATAGCGGGTGGAAAGTGTGCCATCAATGGCTCTCTCACACTATTCCCCTTCTAAGGGAATTAATCCTTTGCATTGTACTGAAAATTCATTCTAAATGAGCTGTGCTAAACCAAATTCAGGTCAATTAGAATGCTGTGAGAGATTTTGTACCTACATGAGCATACGCAACACAATTTGCCGAGACACTGAAAAGCACTCAAATTTCCTTTTCACTCTTGGGAACCTAAGCTGGGTTTTATATTTCATTGTTCTTGCTGGCTGTGCAATCAGAGGACAGCCGTGCAACAGCCCGTATTGAAACTAATGGCGATGATGATGCACAGCAAGCTCCATTTCCCATTTCTTAACGACCAGTGGTGTAAACATCATGATCTATTTTTGGTGCTCCTCAGGTGCAGGTGTCCAATTATATTTCACACATTTGTGAAGGTGCGTTGACTGAAAGGTCGCTGCATGTTTCAAGTGGAGCTAGTACACTCTCTACCACCCCTTGGTGGTGTTTTTAGGGCCCAGAGGAAGACGAGCGTGCAAATGCGTGGCGCCGGGGACAGGAAGGGAAAAGGCTTGTCCTGACAAATTCTCTTCTCCATTTCCATTTCACCTGCTCTGCAGGCGACAAAGAAGGCTAATCCACTTTTAGTCCTCATCTTGTACAAATGCCATGGTACCTACAGCTGGGGTCAACCCAAGGTTCCTGACACAGAGCAGCAAGCGCTCTCCATCTGTCACGACCTCCAACCCTTAAGGCCAACTTTAAGACACTTTTGTTGGATGGGAAACACCTGAGTGTTTTTCCTGTGGATCAAGAGGTCACTGTTTAGACATCTCTTTCTGTGACAAAAGAGGAAGCTCTTTTCAAGGGTACAGAGCAGGGGTGGGGTTGGGGGTGGAGGTATGGAGTGAGTACTGGGTCAGTGCTGCGGTGTGAGGTGAATTTGAACAGCGCTTTGATGGGAGCCCTGGTAAAACTTAAGTTTTATTCCTAGGCTGCCTATTTACAGATTGCACAAATGTTTATGGTCCAGATGGTCTGAGATCCTTTGGGCATTATGTTGGCTGTGTTTGTTTAGCTGCTTTTTTTTCCCCTCCTTCTGGGAAGGAGGGTATTGGTGAAGATTTTACATGTTTTGTTTCTTTAGGTGGTTAGAGGTGTGCTCTGCATCCAACAGAATGAGTTTGCTTAAAATCAATAACCACATCTGTCAAGAGCGTGGCTCCTCTTGTTATGTCGGTTTGGTTGCTGCACCGAATAGTATTGAAAGCCATTAGCAGAGAGAGAAAAATGTAATAGGAGTTTTTGCTGCATTTGTTTCCACTGTTGAATTCTGGGATGTCCTGGGGAGCGCAATGCAATCTGAAGGGGTCAGTCCTTGAGATAAATTGGCACACACAGAGCAAAGCTGGGAGTATATCACCAAAATAAATGCTTCTCCAATACCAGTGCAGTGACAGGCCCAATCCCCACACTGCTCTAAGGCCACAGCAGAGGTGACAGCACTGGCAATCATATACACCCATCACCCTCACGGAATTCAAATGAGAGTTTGTCCTTTTTTGGAGGCCTATAGAGTAAATACTTTTATCCAATGCAAAATAAAGAAAAGACCTGGATTTTTATATATAGTTTCATGAAAAACAGTCGGTGTAGCTCTTATCCGAATAACACTGTGGCGATACCAATTGAAATGAACTAAGGTGCAGTTTTTATCCATGCGCAAGTGTAGGCATTACTCAGAGAGACATTACTACAAAATACTTCGTGAAAAATTCAAATGAAATCGACCTATTTTTACCAATCGACACTTTTAGAATATAATATACAATAGCAGTGATGTGGCCAGGAGACATTTGCACAGTTGGTAGAGGCACATACCTGTTATAGAACTAAGCAATGAACGCCGTGCTTTGGAGTAATTTATAGGATTACAGGATTTTGTTGCTTGTTGTGTATCTTTCAAACCAGCTGGATCTTGTGAGCTTACACAGCACACTTTCAACAACAAAGAAAAATCCATCTGGCCAGCGAAACAGGATGGACCCGACATGAAATGAACATGGTGGAGACAGTTTGAGGGAATGAACACTGCAGGTAGTGGTTCAAATTGTGAGGAGATTTCATAAACAACTTATGGGAAGTTCAGAAGAGTACAAGCCGTACATGCTTAGGATACTGTTGATAAAACTCACCCAAAAAATATACCAACCAGTCAAAATACAATGACCAATGCTGCTACAAACCTTTACTTATGATATATCATGCTCTGACATCACATTTGCTCAGTTTTATGATGCATTTAAACAATCTGTTGAGTGTACATCACTTAGTTTACCCATCACAAAAATCCCTTACAGAACAGCTTCAATTACATTGTTTTCCTCTCAGAATCTTTATCTGGGCCTGAACTCATTCCTTATTTTTTTTTACTTTTCCCCCTTTTTCTCCCCAATTGTATCCGGCCAATTACCCCACTCTTCCAAGCCATCCCGGTCGCTGCTCCACCCCCTCTGCCGATCCGGGGAGGGCTGCAAACTACCACATGCCTCCTCCAATACATGTGGAGTCGCCAGCCGCTTCTTTTCACCTGACAGTGAGGAGTTTCACCAGAGGGATATAGCGCGTGTGAGGATCACGCTATTCCCCCCAGTTCTCCCTACCCCCTGAACAGGTGCCCCGACAGACCAGAGGAGGTACTAGTGCAGCGATCAGGACACATACCCACATCCGGCTTCCCACCCGCAGACATGGCCAATTGTGTCTGCAGGGATGCCTGACCAAGTCGGAGGTAACACGGGGATTCGAACCGGCAATTCCTGTGTTGTAGGCAACAGAACAGACCACTACACTACCCGGACACCTTATTCCTTATTCTAAATTAATAAACTGGTAAATACATAATGAGCTCAACACACAGTGCACGTTTTGAACAAAGTTATACAGAAATGATTTTTTTTAATAAAAAAAAAATTAGCTTCATGTACCAGCCTCTTTTTATCAAGCTCCATCTATTTGTCATATCCCGTACTGTTATTTGTCAGTGTTCATCGTTTAAAGAAGCACCTCTTTGTGTTAAACAGCCAAAATCCCAAATCACTGCTCTTCTGCTTCGCTGTCTCTGCCTTAATAATTTAAACATATTTTGGACACAGAAGTCTATTACTATGTGCAGCACAACACAGAGATGGCCAATGCTACAATGTGACCCCGGGGCTGGAGTGGAGGTCTGTCACAAGGCCAAATTCAAACATTCACATTGAGGTGCAAATCTTAATAAACATCACTGTCACTTATCAGTACAAAAATTGAATTGTGAGGTGGTACCGGTAATCCTGCTCTTTTATTCATTTGAAGTCCATCATCGGACCGACTTTCTTTTTTTTCTCATTTATGCTAAAACAAAAACCCTGCAGTTTTACACGCCAACAAACTGTGTTTTTCATATTTTGTATGGCTGTGATCCTTCAGATAATCCTTGAATATCCAAGTCATGAACTTAGTTCCTTTTTTGTGGTCTCTGTCTAGTAGAACTTCATGTAGCACTTCATACAAAATCCTACAGCACATATAATTTTACATCTTCACCATAGGAAACGAATGCAAAAGAATGAGACAGAAAGTAGTGTTGCTGTGTTGTTGTTGTGGCTAACAAGTAGATATGGCTGACGAAACCCTTGCTAACAAATACTAGTTTTACAACATCAATTCTCTTTGTGGGCAGCACGGTGGCACAGTGGTTAGCGCGGTCGCCTCACAGCAAGAAGGTCCTGGGTTCAAGCTCCAGGGTCATCCCGGGTCGTCCTCTGTGTGGCGTTTGCATGTTCTCTCCATGTCTTGTTCCTAGGTGTGAATGTATGTGTGTGAGTGTGTGTGTGTGTGTGTGTGTGTGTGTGTTGGCCCTGTAATGGACTGGTGGCCTGTCCAGGGTGTCTCCTTGCCTGCTGCCCAATGACTGCTGGGATAAGCTCCAGTATCCCGGTGACCTGAGTAGGCTAAGTGGTTTGGGTAATGGAATTATCTTTGTTTATCAGCGAGGAAGGTGCCGACCCAAGTACTGGTGGCTGGTGTTTTCTTTTGAAGGAATCACTGTTGTGTTCAAACACCAATACAATTGCCAATATCAGTGTAGGTTTCAATACACTAAACAAAAATTATCTTCAGTATTGTACCTTCAATCAAGGTGGTGTTGGCAGAAATCACAATGTTAACCATGGCAATGTTAGTGTCACACTATGTCCACCGACCTATCATAGCAACGGGACGTATGACTAAGCTACACAGCAAATTTCTGAGCATTAATTTAACTCCTAGTATAACAATAGACTTGATTTGCTGTGTAAAAGTCCAGCCACTTCAGCCTTCTGTTAAACCAGTTAGTTAAAATAGTGGTCCCCAAACTACAGCCCACCCCCACATTCTGGATGGCCCCCAATGCAATGTATGCAATATATCGTATCTGGCCCTCTGGTTTATTTAGTTTGACTTTCCGCCCTAAAGTGCATCTCGCTTGGAATTCCACTTTTTTTTTTCCTCTGCTGGCTGCCAACTTTAGACGGTCATTTAGTCATCATAGCAATCATTTGTGCTGCACAGGCCCTCGCCACAGTCTTGCGCCTCAAGATTATTGTCACAGGTACATTTTTCTAACTTAGCTCGATAATTTTCAGAGGAAATATCAAAGATGAATCATAAACGAACAATTGATCATGAGTACTGGGTGTTTGATGAACAATGGACTGATAATTATTTTTTTGTTCAATGCAAGGACAAGGCAATTTGTCTCATATGACAGGAATCGATAGCGGCTTTCAAGGATTATAACTGGCGCAGACATTTTGAAAAAAAAAAGATAAAAATGGTGATCTGCAAGGACAAGTCTGGACAGAAAAGATAAGGAAACTAAGGGGTGTACTAGCTACACAGCAGAATTTTTTTTTTTACATTTATTTCTAGTTTTTCCCCTTATCCCACCCGATTAACCCAATGGCATATGGCCGGAACTCTTGTCGAATAACTCCCCTGGCTCACGTTTCCACAGGAACGAGACAGTTGTAACACCAGTTTCCTTCAAACTCGTGTCGGCTAATCTCGCTGTTTTACACGCTGAAGCCTCGCATGGATCGCATTACCTTCAGGCTGCGAAGGAGACGTAGGGAGAATGCTTTCGGTTGGTTGGCTGCAGACGCCCGGTGGGCCTGAGGGGTCGCTGGAGAACGACGAGTTCCAGAACACTACACCGATCTACACCCACTATCCCTCGGGTAAGGGTGGCCTAATGGATCCTTATCCCGCGGACGCTCTGGCCGTGACCGGTTACAGCGAGTCTGGGATACAAACCTCCCAGCCACATGACGAGCGGAAAGCAAGAACGGCGGTTTATTCCGCTCGGCCATCAGAGCGGCCAAGCAGAATAAATTTTTAAGGCAAGCTCAGCAGAACCTGTCATGCCCCCGGGCTACGTTTCGTGTGGTGAGACTGATCGCCAAGAACGGAAAGGCCTTCACCGAAAGTGAGTTTGTAAAACAGTTTTTAACCGCATGCCCTGTGTTCTGTGAGTTTATTGGCAAGTACAATTACACTGAGAATTAAAGAGATGGGAGCCATCATGCACAATCAATTGCAAGAGAAATCAAAAAACTGTTTTTTTTTCTCGCTTACACTTGGTGAAATCAACAATATTAAGGACACCGCAAAGCTGTTAATTTATCTTTGTGGAGTAGATGGGGCCAACTTCAAGGTATCCGAGGAGTTTGCAGCAGTATAAAGCCTCGACTGGCAGAGACATTTTTTGACAAGGTTTGTCAAACCATTGGAGACTTGGGACTTAACTGAGCACAGGTAGTAAGCGTAACAACAGACGGAACACAGAGTATGGTTGGCCTCTACAAGGGGGCTATTCAACCTCATATTAGGGAAATGGATGAGTGAGGACATGCACCGGGATTGCAAATCCATTGCCTTATCCACCAGCAAGCACTGTGGTGCAAAGTGGTTAAGTGGGAATCTGTTATGAAAGTCATGTTGTCATGTGTGCACTTCATTCGGGAGAATGTCAGACCTAGAGTGCAATTACGGAGAATAACTACCACACAGAAATCTGATGGCTAAGTTGCAGGAGAGTTCTGAAGCGCTTCTATCGCGTATCTGGGTGGTGTGGCGGTCTGTTCCGTTGCCTACCAATACAGGGATCAGCAGTTCGAATCCCCGTGTTACCTCCGGCTTGGTCGGGTATCCCTACAGACACAATTGGCCATGTCTGCGGGTGGGAAGCCAGATGTGGGTATTTGTCCTAGTCGCTGCACTAGCGCCCCCTCTTGTCGGTCAGAGCACCTGTTCGGGGGGAGGGGGTACTGGGGGGAATAGCATGATCATCCCACACGCTACGTCCCCCTGGCAAAAACTCCTCACTGTCAGCTGAAAAGAAGTGGCTAGCGACTCCACATGTATCGGAGGAGGCGTGTGGTAGTCTGCAGCCCTCCCTAGATCAGCAGAGGGGGTGGAGCAGCGACCGGGACGGCTTGGAAGAGTGGGGTAGTTGGGCGTGTACAATGGGGGGGGAAGGGGGAAAAATCTCCCCAAAATAATAAAATAAATAAAGTGCTTCTATCAAATGCCTCCCAAGGTCAATGCATTTCTTCAGTCAAAAGGCATAACTGTCATGGAGCTGAGAAACCCAGAGTGGAAATGGTACCTTGCCTTTCTAAATGACATCTCAGTGGCCTCAATCTGCAACCACAAGGTAAGGAGAAACTAATCTGTGAAATGTACTCCCATATTAAGGCATTGCAGGTGAAACTGCAGTTGCTTTTGCGGCAGGTGAGAGAGGGAAAATTTACTTGTTTTGCTGCAGAGCAAAATGTTGCCACTGAGGACCCACATGTACTGTTCCTTGTCACAAAGTGTGTGGAGGCACTGGAAATGTTGAATGCAAGAGTTTGAGGTGAGATTCCCTGAGCTACATCCCAACGCCAAAGACCTTTGTCTATTTCAGAACCCATTTGCTGTGGCCAGTTATGAGGCCCTGCCACCTCTTCAGTTCAAGCTGGCTGACTTACAAAACTGTAATGCACTGAGAGATGCATTCGAGTCAGGCAGTTTCATTACATTTTATGCAGCCTTACCCAACAACACTTATCAGAACATTAAAATGCACACTATCACGATGTGTACAATGTTCAGCAGCACTTCTATATGCAAGCAAACATTCTCAAGGATGACGATCTGAAAACTCCGACAAGATCAAGACTCACTGATGAACATTTGCAACATTTATTGAGATTGGCTGTTACCAGAATGGAGCCTGACACCAACCTACTCGTCAGAAAGATGCAGGCCCACAGTTCACACTAAGAAACATGGAGAGGTAAACTGTTTATGCTCACTGATGCTGTGTCCATCGCAGTCAGAGAAGGGAAAGAAGGCAAAGCTTTCCCCGCAAATCGCTAATTAGTCACTAATTTATCAGTAAGATTTCTAAAGGATTCATATTTTGGGATTTGTAACTCTTTTCCTTCACTTGTTGAATTGTTGTTCACTTGTTGAATTGTTCATGCAAAGCCTGCAGAGCGCACACTGCACTCTTATGTATTACACTACTTGTACTGAAATGGTTGAATAAAATGATGATAATTGATGAAATGCTTAGGAATTAGCTTGATTTGTTTCGGGTTTTTTATTCTAGTTACCTCCCTATTGTTTTGAAATTGTGCCATGGCAATGTAAAATAAACCCAGCTAACAATGGCATAGTGAAATATATCATTAGATGTAATGGGTTAATAGTCAACTAATGTAGACCTGTTGTCCACTGGACTATTTACTGTTTGTTACTGATATACTCTGGACCTCCCAAGGAAGCAGGCAGTGCTCTGGCCCTCCTAAGGAAAAGCTTGGAAACCTTGAGTTAAGATATATAAAAGCAAGCTTTCTCTTCTTAAAATAAAATTAAAACCCAACTATGATGAATTTTTCAGTTACGCAAGGGAACACTCATTTCATAGATTGCAATATCTATGAATCCATTGGCTTTCTCTTTTATGATAATCACGTTTAAATGGACAGTCCAACAGTCGGTTTGAGTGTCAGTACTCAGTACATTATCCATACTTACTTCAGTTAAGCAATGAAATATGGCTGTGTTGATATACTTAGAGCAATGGTGTCTTGTCCTGCATGCACATAACCTTGGGCAATCTGACCAGGAGCTAAACACCTTCTCCCATCAATCCATTGGAGACTGGGATCATCTTGCGTAAGTTTGAAAGAAAAAGGGTGGAACTGAGAACTAAAACACAATTACCAACGTCACTTAAATATAAAGATGAGTCACAAACACCATACAACAATACCTGTCAAAAGAAAATACATAAAATATAACTACATATAGCTACAGTACTATAGTATTGCTAACATAAAGGCTTGTGAGCAATAATGCAATGTTATACAATGTAAATAACGTAACCTATATCGCTTAGCTTAAATAACTGAAGTCAACTTACATTAGAGCACACCACAAAGTAAGTTTAGCCAACTAGCTTACTGAAACGTACTAGAATGCTGCCGTCGTGATATGAGCTATCAAACAATCATCCATCCATCCATCCACTGTCCGAACTGCTTATCCTGCTCTCAGGGTCGCGGGGATACATCCTCATCAAAATACTCACACTGCACATCAAACTTAGTATCAACAAAGAAGTAAAAACAGTATGTCAGTATACATTTGACGTACCGAGAATGATACCAAAGGTATGGTACATAGAAGATGGAAGCGGATTGAAAAGGCCAAACGAAGACAAAAACCATGAGGCTCTTCTGCTCACAATCAACTTCCTAACTGAGTCACGTGGTAAAGGTCACGCGCTTAAATGCGCAAACTGGTGTTATACAAGGTACTGCCAGCAGGGGGAGATTAACCAATAATAATAATGTGCCCAGCAGCACTCAGGCCCCACGGAAAGAACACAAACACCTGAGGGAAGCTCTAAAAACCTGCGGCTACCCCAGTTGGACCTTTGTGAAAACTGCAACACGTTCCAGAAAGACCAACCGGGTGAGCGATAAGGAGAAGAGGAACAGAAGGAATAACATAGTCAACCCGTATGTTTCTGGGGTCTCTGAGAAACTCAGGAGAATTTTTAACAAACACCGCATCCCGGTATACTTCAAACCCAGCAACACACTTCGACAAAGACTGTTCATCCCAAAGACCGTGTACCACACACCCAGAAAAGCAATCTGGTGTATGCCGTACAATGCAATGAGGATTGCGCTGACCTATACATAGGAGAAACCAAACAACCACTACACAAACGGATGGCCCAACACAGAAGGCCCAACTCCTCAGGACAAGACTCAGCAGTCTATCTACACCTAAAGGAGAAGACACACTCCTTCGAGGACAGCAACGTACACATTTTGGACAGGGAAGATAGATGGTTTGAAAGAGGGGTGAAGGAAGCCATCTATGCGAAACTGGAAAAACCATCCCTCAACAGAGGAGGAGGTCTGCGACACCACCTATCTCCCACTTACAATGCCGTCCTTTCATCTCTACCCAGGAGACTCAAGAAGCCTAGCCTCCAAGAGCAACAGTCGGTCACTAACGGCTCCAACGACTCTCATGACCACTGAATGGAGCACTAACGAAGTCGAAACTAACACCTCCAACGACTGTCGTTGCTAAACATCAGAACACAAAAGAACCATGGACATCAATAGCTCTGATAACGACTCCAAAGAGGATAAATATCTGAGTTTCATCACCAGCCAGTCATACTAGCTTGGTCTAGTCAGAAAGGCACGAACTGATGAAGCCTCTTGGATGAGAGGCAAAACGTCTTCACGAATATATAACCAAGTCCAGTTGCACTTGATTCAATTCCTTTGGATAACCAAAGTAAAGAAAATAATGCCCTGATGGGGACAGAACAATGGATAGAATCTGTCTGCTTTATATAAAAAAAATGCTTTCCAGGAGATAATCTATGTATATGTTTTTATAGTGAATATGGTAACACTGACTGCTGTTAAAAAAAAGGTGGCTTCATTGAATTTCATTTCCCACAAGTCGGTGGAATTAGGACTGTCTGAAAGAAGACATTTAAAGCATGTAGATCTTTCACCAACTGACATGATGTCCCTGCATTCATTCCTTCACTGCCAATCATTGCTTCAATGCCATTCTCCGAGGCTGTGGGAGGCTTTGGTTCCCCTCTACTCCAGACTTATTTGCCTGAGGGCCACCTCTTCCTGTCCTTTCTCTCTCCATTATCCTCTTTCATTAACCTAATCGCTCACAGTCTGATATCCCTTTGCTTTCCCCCTTCGCCAGTCCTCTGGCCCATCCCAGAGGGGAGCGTTGTGAAGGTGAGTCAGTCGATTAGCATCCAGCAGATGTACGGTCCTCTTCTGCATACGTCCTCCAGCACATCCCATTAGATCAGCTGTACCATACCGCTGGCCAAGGGTCAAACCGAGGCCTAATATAGAGAGGCCTCAGAGTGAGACGCTGAAGAGCGCTAAAAAGACAGTGGAGGATAACACAGCACTGATGTCTGTTTGTACAAAGCTTCCAAGGACTGCTACATGGGACAACTCCGCACTGAAGAAGCCAACTTACTGTCTGCATCAGCTGGGCTGTCTGATTTGAAGGCATTTTAAGAACAGAGGTACAGAAACAGAGCTTTGCTTCAGGTCCTGTTCACTTTATTCTGTTCTGTTAATGAAAAAACACACAAAAAAACAGCATTAAATCTGTATTTGACATCAAAGACGTTGGTTGAATGTGAACAGAAAATAAATGTTCCTTTATATCGTGAGTGAATTTTGAAAGGATTAGCAAAATATAAACAATCACATGTGTGTTTTGTCACATGGAGAATTAGAATAAGAACAGAATGGAGGGTCCTTCCTTATATCTTAATGTAGTGGCTCAGACTGATGTTACTGATGGGCATAAGGTGACGAGTTATTGGAAAACAAAGGACAAGACCAAAGAATATGGAGAGCAAATTAGACAAAAACAAATACACACAGGCAACTACAACATGCTGCAAAAACCAAATTCCCCATATACATTTCTACCCTGCACAATCCAAATCCAGTCTAATTCCCACAACAAGTAATTCTGCTTCCATTCTATTGTATTGTCCCTGTTTTCTACTTTGCTCAAATCACCTCTTGTCCCTGGGGTATGAGAATTACTCTCATGATAAAATAAAGCTAGCTCCACCACGTTACTACCCACAATGCAGCGCAGAGCACTTAGCCAGCTAAGTGGCTTATCAGGCTCAAAGCTGCAATCCATCACAGCATAAATCAAAGCAGCTCAGACTCTTGACTCTAATTGAATTCAATTGGATGTAAATGCAGGACAACTCATCTTATTTGGACAGTACTTCTGCAACGTTGCATTATTGACAGGCATTATTTTTCTTTAAGGTCTTTTCGAACATATGACTGGAGCGATTTCAGAGGGTGGAGACAATTTTCATTTGTATCTTTATCAGTTTATTCATAATTCTGCATTGGGGGATTGTTTTCTTTCCATCGCTTTCTTAGTTTATGCAAAGCAGAAATAGCAGCCCGTTGTGAGATATATGTGCACACAAATGCATGCATACCACGGAGCTGCTAAGGCTTTTCTTTCTGCTCTTTCCTTTTGGGACTAGCCACCACTTGGTTGTTATCAATACTTTAATGAGTCAATTTGCACTAATGTGTGAGTCATTCAGAGCTACAGACAGGCTTTGGTCCACAATGTGGAAATAATATCCTGTGTGAGGGTGCAACATAAGGCAGAAGAATCGTCTCGTTGGACCGAGTGAGTCATATCCTATCTTCCCTTCAGATTGCAGATTTCATTTCTTCTCAGTGTAAGCACATAAATTATCGGCACAAAAAATGTTGACAAAGGTTGTGTCAGCAGAGATTTTTTTTATGAGGTTGTCCTACAGCATTTGGCTTATTGCCATCACATGAGGTTCATTTGCTGAACTTCATGTTCAACTCTCCCTGTCTCTTTCCCTCCCTAACGCTACTCCTCACCTGTGTCCTATTGTTTCTTAAGAGTATCAGTGACAACCCTGTGTTACCTCCGGCTTGGTCGGGCATCACATCCATTATCCATCCATTATTCAGCCATTATCTGAACCACTTATCCTGCTTTCAAGATCGCGGGGATGCTGGAACATATCCCAGCAGGCATTGGGCGGCAGGTAGGGAGACACCCTGGACAGGCTGCCAGGCCCTCAAACAAGGCCGACACACACACACACACACACACACACACACACACACACACACACACACACAGACACACCACACACACAGACATTCATACCTAGGGTTAATTTAGTACGGCCGATTCACCTGACCTACATGTTTTTGGACTGTGGGAGGAAACCGGAGCACCCGGAGAAAACCCACACTGTCACAGGAAGAACATGCAAACTCCACACAGATGAGCCCCCCCCCCCCCCCCACCCCCAAGGATGGACTACCCCAGGGCTCGAACCCAGGACCTTCTTGCTGGTGAGGCGACCGCGCTAACCACTTGGCCACCGTGCCACCTGGTCGGGCGTCCTTACAGACACAATTGACCTTTCGCAAAGTCCCGCCCCCCTTAGTTACTGCCCGTCAAGCGTTTCAGAACTATCCAGGAAGTAGCCAGAAAACACCAAAACATGAAAGAAGAAATCAACGCATTGTGTGGGTAAAAGTAACAGTAATAATATGTTAGCTATATTAGCTATCAATAACAGCTAGTAGCAAGCTTAGCTTGGCGCAGACAGGTATTTTTGTTGATTTTGGATGGATTAAGCTGGCCATGGGGTCTGCTATACTGCGAAATCTATTGCCGACATTGCGCTTCTTGCGTTCTGGGTTTCGGGAAGGGAAAGAAAATTACACCCCCTCCAAACTTTTCAGATATCTAGTATCTGATTTGCAGATGCCATAGGCACACCGTTTCAGCATTTTGTTGTGTGTTTGAAAGCTTGACGGACCGTTGCTAAGGCAGGATTGGACAAGCACCATTCTGGGGCGGTACTTTGCGAAAGGTCAATTGGCTGTGTCTGCGGGTGGGAAGCTTGATGTGAGTGTGTGTCCTGATCGTTGCACTAGCGCCTCCTCTGCCTGTTCGATCCCCCCACGCGCTATGTCCCCCTGGCGAAACTCCTCAATGTCAGGTGAAAAGAAGTGGCTGGCGACTCCACACTTATCGGAGGAAGCATGTGGTAGTCTGAGGCCCTCCGCGGATCGGTAGTTTCATTCAGGGTGAACCAGAGATCGGGGCGGCTCAGAAAAAGGGGTAATTGGCTAAGTACAATTGGGGAGTAAAAGAGGGGGAAAAGCCACAAGAAAAAAAAATGAAGGATCAGTGACAATCTCGCTGCTGTGGCTCCCTTTACTAAAAGCAGCCGGTATCCAGTTAGCACAAAAACAGCAGCTCATGCACCCACACACAAAAAGCTTTAATATAAGTGTGTAATTTACACACACGCACAGAGTAAAAAGTTCAGTGACCCATCAGAGAGCATTACCATTGCATACATACATACATACCATTGCAGACAAAACAAAAGCCTGCACGTCTGCAAGCTAACAAACAACCATGCAGAATTCACAGCCCTAATGACTGTCAGACATGAGACGGCTGTGCATGTTACACATACACACACACACACACACACACACACACACACACACACACACACACACACACACACAGCAATTTCAGCATAACTCAAACAAGGGTTTTTCTCTCTCCTGCTGACTTGCTGAAGAGAACTGACTGGTGTATAACAAATAGGGTGATCTGAGAGCAGTATCAAGGGGGATTCTGGGGGTGTTAGCCATCATTGCTATCCCCCTTAGGAGCGCATGCCTCCCCTTCATTCACTCGGTCTTATCGTTACGATGATCAGGGGAGTGGGAGAACGCAAGAGAGGACGCAAGAGAGAAAGGATGAGGGAGGCAGGGAGGATAGCAGGGGGCGGAGAGAAGATGAAGACTCAGAAATCAGATATGAGAACCCAGACAATCCCTCCGCTCATCCCACTTGTTTTAATATCAGGGGGAAATATATCACAGACTGTGTTGTCTTGGCTACACAAGAGAGGGCCTTTGAGTTAGCAGGATCCATTAGGAGGCATCGACATTTATTTGGGAGCTGGGAGGAGTTGAGGGGAACGCGGGAGTGTGAGGCAAGGAGGGGAGGAGGATGAGCGCTTGTTTAGCTTGACGCCGTTGTTTTTTTAATTGTTCACCCTGTGTTCTCCATGCACATGGAAGGACCACGTATGTGGGTACTCTCACATTGCATCAGCCAGCGGCTTCACAGACCGAGCGAGGTAGAAGAGCGAAATGTACGGATGTTATGAAACAAAACCAAGAGAATGTGCTTTGATATTCATGTCCTCGTGGGTCTGATGGTGATATAACACATGTTCTGAATTTTTCATATCAGATGAAAGGCAGTATGTAGGCTACATACCACAGTACTGAACTAGGACTACTTTCAAAGCAGTAATGCTAGCTCTACTTAAAAAAGAGGCAACACATCAACTTCTAAGCATGATAGAAATATCACATTGCCAAATTTGGGCTATTTTCTTCTTTGCAGTTTCAATTCATGTTAACCACACACCATGTTCCACAGTTTGACCCCGGTGTTATGGCTTCACTACAGGGTCGCTGAAATTTACAGGGTATTTGATGAGGGCATATGAATTGATTGTTTCTGCAAACATATGAAAATATATGGGAGGGTTAGCACACCACAGATTATGTGTTTACTATGCATAAATAAAGAAAATAGCTTTCGACTGTGTTTGTTCTGGGTGCTTTTATTCAAAAGGTGGTTAATGAAATGCTTGAGAACAAATCTATAAATATAAGACTAAGGTGAGCAAATTGCAGGGTCACAGATATGACTTTTGTTTCTATTTTCAAGTTTACAATTTTAACACTGAGTTATGGGGGGGGTTTCTTTTTAAACCTGTCAAATGTCAAAATAGTGCACATCAGGACTCGTAGTCTGATGCCTGGGGTGAGGTTGCGAAACATCTGGTCTGCGTCTGCTTGAGATTGCACAAGGACACTCACCTCACACCACATGTGCTGGAGATCTATCTCTGGGGTAAAACTACCATATAGGCAGGTAATGCAGCTGCACTGGGGCCCGCAACAGTTTAGGGCCCACACTCTTTATCTCACCACTATCGTATCAAAGATCTCGAGCACTAAGTCTGCGGTATACGGTATATTCAAAAATATGCAAAGTGTGCCTGCATGTAATTATGGACTTGCATACTACTGTGCAGCAAACTCCACACAGCAGTGTTAGCTAGCTGGCAAAGTGTCAAGACTTTGCACACTGAAAAGCCTGGAGAGTGTGTCTATGATGTAAGAATCAGACTCATATTTACTGCCAAGTAGTTCAAAGAGCATACAAAGAATTTGACTTGGTATGTCGGTGCACGAGGAAAAAAATTAAAAGCAACAGCAAGGTAAAAGTTAAATTAATAATAATAAAAAAATATATATATATATATATATATATATATATATATATATATATATATATATACAAGACAAAATAAAAATAGGTGAAATAAGGTGCAATAAGGTAGAGATACTGGGAATATTGCAAACACTGTAAGTAAAACTTATTTATTATTTATTTGACTCATAATCAACCCATAGACTTGTGTTTTGTGTTTATGAATATGACATGAATAATGTTGTCTATGTTACGGTGCTCCGACAGCAGATTCTGTTAAATTGGCCAGTCTATCAGGATCTTGGCCTTGCTATTATGACTCCTCTTCTATAGCATGGTGGTCTGTTGTCCTAGTAATCATTTCATTCAGGCGTCAACTGTGCAGTGCGTTTCGCTATTGCTTTTTTTTTAATGTCCCCCCCTTTTTCTCCCCAATTATACTTGGCCAATTAACCCTATTTTCCGAGCCGTCCCTGTAATGTCCATGCTTTCTAACATGTTTAGTAAAGTGTCTGGTGTTAGTTTTAGTGTTTATTCTGGTCACAAGGGGGCGCTCAAAGTTGAGTGTTAAGCCAGGAAGTAGGACAGTAAGAGAGGAGTGTTAGTATGCCATGGCTAGCAGATACACCAGCAGATGTACCGTTGTCGTTATGCAAATGTTTCACTAAAGACTCCAAAACGCAGCTTCATGGTGTTTGAATTATTATTTCAAAACTTTACAGTCCCGATCTCTGGTTCACCCTGAATGAAACTGCCGATCGGGGGAGGACTGCAGACTACCACATGCCAGTCACCAGCCGCTTCTTTTCACCTGACTGTGAGGAGTTTCGCCAGGGGGACGGCCCAGCAAACAAAAAACGTCCCCAGCACGTCCCCTAGAGGTCCTCTCCGAACGTCCGGTAAATGTCATTGTGTAGGGTTTTCATTACGTCAAGGGGACGTCCCTGTAACATCCCAAGGACATTACAGGGACGTTAGGGGAAAGTCCTCTAGACGGCCCAGGGACGTTATTGTTTGACGTTCAAGAAACGTCCCGAGGACATTACAGGGACGTTAGGGGACGTTTTTACGGGGACATTAGGACATTATATGGACGTTAGGGGAAAGTCTTCTAGATGTCCCCGGGACGTCATGGTTTAACATTATTGTAGGACGTCCGGAGGACATTACAGGGACGTTAGGGGAAACCCTTATGGATGTCCCCTGTTATTGCATAACGTTACCGTGACGTAATGAAAACACTACACAATCCCATTTACCAGATGTTTGGAGAGGACCTTTAGGGGACGTGCTGGGGACGTTTTTTGTTTGCTGGGGTAGTACGTGGGAGAAGCACACTTTTCCCCCAGTCCCCGCCCCCCCGGGAACAGGCGCCCCGACCGATCAGAGGAGGCGCTAGTGCAGCGACCAGGACACATACCCACATCCGGCTTCCCACCCATAGACACAGCCAACGGAGTCTGTAGGGACGCCCGATCAAGCCGGAGGTGACACGGGGATCATTACGCCTGTGATCTGCGATGACACAAATTTCTCTTGGTTTTGAGAGTCACAACAAAGCCAGCATAATTGCAAGAAGATTCACTTTAACCGCATTCATTTTGCACGTCTGTTCCTATTTATTTATTTATTTTACCTATCTCTTATTACCTCAGATTCCAATCTCCCCCTCTCCTCTTCTGTTGTTTTCTGTGTGCATGCTTTCGTCATTTGCGGTCACGTGAAGTTTTCGCACATTTCAGTTTTGTTTAACCAAACTTCTTTCATTTTTTTACTTTTCTAAGGTTACACTTGCTCCTCAGTGACCCGCGTGTATGAATAAAAGAAAGCCTTCATCGTGTTTTTTTCTCCTTTTAATGTACATTCCAGTGATCACAAACCGGCAAAATAAAATTCACATATATACATGGACACAAGCACACACACACACGCACGCACGCACGCACGCACACACACACACACACACAAGCACACACACAACTGCATAGAGCCTCATACAAAATTAATTCAACGACATACCCGGTGTAAGAAAACACTAATCACTTATACATCAATGTATACAGTGCATATTAATGCAACGACCCACATAGGCAAACATGGAACGGACCTAGTTATTACATTTTGCTATTTAGATAATAATGAAATATGCAAACAGGAAATATTAAACAGATAAATATGAAATAAAGCCGCCAACCAACAGTTACATGCCTGAGCTTTGGGCATCTAATTTAATTGCTCCACCACAGGGTGGATCTGCCGCCTCTCATTGGAACGGGAGTACAAAAGGCTGCCAGAGTTTAATGAAGCCAGCTATTATTCCATCAAGCACTGCAGACAGCCTCTTCATGAGTAGGCTCTTGAATATTTCACTGTCATTGAATATTTCCCCATAACTGCCTACAATCCAAACCAATGTAATAAGAAGAGGCAAAGATGCCTACGCTTGTCCGAGCCTCCCATAATGACAAAGTGGAGGAATCTGGGCATTTTTCTCCATTTTTCATCCCACGTCATTATTTTTTCAGGTCAGACCAAAGGATTCAGACAGGACATGATTCCCAAATTGCAGGTAACCGAAATTATTTGATCTTTTTTTTTTAAGTATAGCGTGTATATGAGATATAGCATCTACTACTACTACTTTTGGCTGCTCCCGTTAGAGGTCGCCACAGCGGATCATCCGTTTCCATTTCTTCCTGTCTTCTGAGTCTTCCTCTGTCACACTAGCCACCTGCATGTCTTCACTCACCACATCCATAAATCTCCTCTTTGGCCTTCCTCTTTTCCACTTCCCTGGCAGCTCCATATTCAGTATCCTTCTCCCAATATACCCAGCATCTCTTCTTCACACATGTCTAAGCCATCTCAATCTTGCGCCTTGTCTCCAAACCGTCCAACCTGAGCGGTCCCTCTAATATAATCGTCCCTAATCCTGTCCTTCTTCGTTACTCCCAGTGAAAATCTTACCATCTTCAACTCTGCCACCTCCAGCTCTGCCTCCTGTCTTTTCATCAGTGCCACTGTCTCCAAACCATATAACATAGGTGGTCTCACAACTATCTTGTAAACCTTCCCTTTAGCTCTTGCTGGTACCCTTCTGTCGCAAATCACTCCTGACACTTCTCCACCCACTCCACCCTGCCTGCACTCTCTTCTTCACCACTCCTATGTACTTCTGTGTAACTCCCGACTTCCTCATACAATACCACACCTCCTCTCTCGGGCATCTGTCATAAGCTTTCTCTAAATCTACAAAGACACAATGCAAGTCTTTCTGGCCTTCTCTATACTTCTCAATCAACATTCTCAAAGCAAACATCGCATCTGTGGTGCTCTTTCGTGGCATGAAACCATACTGCTGCTCACTGATCGTCACCTCTCCTCTTAATCTAGCTTCTATTACTCTTTCCCAAATCTTCATGCTGTGGCTGATCAACTTTATACCTCTGTAGTTGTTACAGTTCTGCACATCGCCCTTTTCTTGAAAATCGGTACCAGTATGCTTCTTCTCCACTCCTCAGGTATCCTCTCACTTTCCAAGATTGTGTTAAACAATCTAGTTAAAAACCCCACTGTCATCTCTCCTAAACATCTCCATGCCTCCACAGGTATGTCATCAGGATCAACTGCCTTTCCACTCTTCATCCTCTTCATAGCTGCCCTCACTTCCTCCTTGCTAATCCACTGAACTTCCTGATTCAATATCCCTACATCATCCAACCTTCTCTCTCTCTAATTTTCTTCATTCATCAGCCCCTCAAAGTATTCCTTCCACCTTCTCAGCACACTCTCCTCGCTTGTCAGCACATTTCCATCTCTATCCTTGATCGCCCCAACTTGCTGCACATCCTTTGCAGCTTGGTCCCTCTGTCTAGCAAATCGGTACAAGTCCTTTTCTCCTTCCTTAGTGTCTAATCTGTCATACAACTCACCATATGCCTTTTCCTTTGCCACCTCTCTCTTCTCTTTACGCTGCATCTCCTTGTACTCCTGTCTACTTTCTTCATCTCTCTGACTATCCCACTTCTGGTTTTCCAACCTCTTCCTCTGTATAATTTGCTGTACTTCCTCATTCCAACACCAAGTCTTCTTGTCTTCCTTCCTCTGTCCTGATGACACACCAAGTACCTTCCTAGCTGTCTCCCTCACTATTTCTGCAGTGGTTGTCCAGCCATCTGGCAACTCTTCACTACCACCCAGTGCCTGTCTCAATTCCTGCCTGAACTCCACACAACAGTCTTCCTTCTTCAACTTCCACCATTTGATCTTCGGCTGTGTCTTCACTCGCTTCCTCTTCTTGGTCTCCAAAGTCATCCTACAGACCACCATCCGATGCTGCCTAGCTACATTCTCCCCTGTCACCACCTTGCAGTGTACAATCCCTTTTAAATGGCGCCTTCTACATAAGATATACTCCACCTGTGTGCACTTTCCTCCACTCTTGTATGTCACCCTGTGTTCCTCCCTCTTCTTGAAATATGTATTGACCACAGCCATTTCCATCCTTTTCGCAAAATCGACCACCATCTGTCTCTCCAAATTTCTCTCCTTGTCTCCATACCTTCCCATCACCTCCTCATCACCTCTGTTCCCTTCACTAACATGTCCATTGAAGTCCGCTCCAATCACCACTCTCTCCTCCTTGGGTATCATCTCCACCACGTCGTCCAATTCAGTCCAGAATTCTTCTTTCTCGTCCATCTCACACCCAACTTGCAGGGCATATGCGCTGATAACATTCAGCAATACACCTTCAATTTCCAGCTTCATACGTATCACTCTGTCTGACACTCTCTTCACCTCCAGCACGCTCTTGACATACTCTTCCTTCAGAATGACCCCTACCCCATTTCTCCTCCCATTCGCACCATGGTAGAAGAGTTTGAACCCACCTCCGATACTCCTGGCCTTACTCTCCTTCCACCTGGTCTCTTGCACACACAGTATGCCTACCTTTCTTCTTTCCAACATATCAGCCAGCTCTCTCCAGCTCTTTTCAGGTTGGCCAGAGCCAACCTGAAAAGAGGCGTCAGAGAGGCCAAGGCAGCTTACAAAAATAAAATTGAGGAACACTTCAACAGCAACAACAATAGGCAGGTTTGGCAGGGGTGTCAGCACATCACCAGCTACAAATCCTGCAACCTCACAGCTGCTGACAGTGACGCTTCCCTGGCAGAGGAGCTTAACATCTTCTTTGCCCGTTTTGAGGAGAAGCCACCAGAGGCAGCCACGTTCCATCCACTAGCCTACAGCAGCCTCATCCTCATGGTGGAGGATTATGAGGTGAGGTGCACACTGAGGGCCGTGAACCCGAGGAAGGCTGCGGGTCCTGATGGCATCCCTGGACGGGTGCTGAAGGAATGTGCGGACCAACTGGCGGGGGTCTTCATCAAGAGCTTCAATCATTCCCTATCCCAGTCCACCATCCCACCCTGTCTGAAGTCATCCACCATAGTCTCACTGCCAGAAAAGTCCACTGTCAGCAGCCTGAAGCCCTGAACGACTACCGACCTGTGGCACTCACACCCGTCATAATGAAGTGCTTTGAGAAACTGGTTCGGAGTCACATCATCTCAAGCCTCCCACCCACTTTCGACACACACCAGTTTGCCTACAGAACAAATAGGTCCACAGAGGAGAGGACACTAAAGCCACATCTCTGCACACCACCCTGACCCACCTAGAGCAGCAGGGGAGCTACACCAGGCTGCTCTTTGTGGACTTCAACTCTGCATTCAACACCATCCTCCCCCACAGACTGGTGACCAAACTGACAAAACTGGGCCTTGCTTATTCCATCTGCCTCTGGATTAAGGACTTTCTGTCTGAACACCCATAGGCAATCAGAGTAGCCCCCCCCCCCACATCTCCTCAGCCCTCAGCCTCAGCACTGGATCCCCACAGGGCTGTGTGCTGAGCCCCCTACTCTACACCCTGTACACACACGACTACACCCCCACTTACTCCAGCAACATCATCGTCAAGTTTGCAGACGACACTACGGTGGTGGGGTTCATCTCTGGGGGGGATGAGTCTGCATACCGGGACGAGGTGGAGTGGCTGTCTGTGTGGTGCAGGGAATATAACCTGATCCTCAACACCTCCAAGACAAAGGAGCTGATATATAGACTACAGGAGGAACAAAATGGACAGTCATCCCCTTTTCATCGGCAGGGACTGTGTGGAGAGTGTCTCTGACTTCCGGTTTCTGGGCATACACATAGAGGAGGGCCTGACCTGCAGCATTAACACCACAGCACTGGTTAAGAAGGCACAGCAGAGAGACTACTTCCTGAGGATCCTCAGGAAGAACCACCTTAACACCTCACTGCTTGTGTCCTTCTACTGCTGCTCCATAGAGAGCATACTGACCTACTGCATATGTGTTTGGTTTGCCAGACTCACAGTAGAAGACAGGAAAGTGCTCCAGAGGGTCATCACCACCATCCAGAAGATTATCGGATGCCCACTCCCCTCCCTGGAAGACATAAAGTTCCCGCTGCCTCAAAAAGGCCCATTGCATCCACAAGGACCCATCCCACCCAGGACACCATCTGTTTGAAATGCTGCCCTCGGGCAGACGTTACAGGACAAACAGACTAAAGAACAGCTTCTATCCCCAAGCCATAACCGCACTAAGTGCTGGTAAGTCTTGATTTCCTGACTTTTTGTGCAATATCTTCATGTCCAGTAGAATGTAGAAATGAATGTGTGTGTTTTATGTTTTTATTCTTTTTATATTGATCTTTGCACTGATAAGAACTGCACTTTCAAATTTCGTTGTACTTGTACAATGACAAATAAAGTTCTATTCTATTCTATTCAGTGTTCTATTTGTTTGTTTGTTTTCTGTCTTTTTTCAGATGACTGACTTTAAGTTCAACTCATTGAAAATTATTTCCCTTAATGCTAGGGGGATTCGAGATAGTACCAAAAGGAAAGCAATATCCCTCTTTATTAGGAAAACTGACACCAATATATATGTGTGTGTATGTATATATATATATATATATATATATATATATATATATATATATATATATATATATATATATATTTATTTACAAGCAACCCATTCCTGTGATATAGACAGTAAGCTTTGGAAAGGTCAATGGGGGGGACCAAGCATGTTTTTCTCATGCCTCTCATCACTCATCTGGTGTAGCGCTTCTTTTTAATAAATTTAAAGGAGATATATTAGAAAACGTCATATCTGAAGATGTCAGATGGATTATGGCTGTTGTAAAAGTACACTACCGTTCAAAAGTTTGGGATCACCCAAACAATTTCGTGTTTTCCATGAAAAGTCACACTTATTCACCACCATATGTTGTGAAATGAATAGAAAATAGAGTCAAGACATTGACAAGGTTAGAAATAATGATTTGTATTTGAAATAAGATTTTTTTTACATCAAACTTTGCTTTCGTCAAAGAATCCTCCATTTGCAGCAATTACAGCATTGCAGACCTTTGGCATTCTAGCTGTTAATTTGTTGAGGTAATCTGGAGAAATTGCACCCCACGCTTCCAGAAGCAGCTCCCACAAGTTGGATTGGTTGGATGGGCACTTCTTTGAGCAGATTGAGTTTCTGGAGCATCACATTTGTGGGGTCAATGAAACGCTCAAAATGGCCAGAAAAAGAGAACTTTCATCTGAAACTCGACAGTCTATTCTTGTTCTTAGAAATGAAGGCTATTCCATGCGAGAAATTGCTAAGAAATTGAAGATTTCCTACACCGGTGTGTACTACTCCCTTCAGAGGACAGCACAAACAGGCTCTAACAGGTACTATTTAATGAAGATGCCAGTTGGGGACCTGTGAGGCGTCTGTTTCTCAAACTAGAGACTCTAATGTACTTATCTTCTTGCTCAGTTGTGCAACGCGGCCTCCCACTTCTTTTTCTACTCTGGTTAGAGCCTGTTTGTGCTGTCCTCTGAAGGGAGTAGTACACACCGGTGTAGGAAATCTTCAATTTCTTAGCAATTTCTCGCATGGAATAGCCTTCATTTCTAAGAACAAGAATAGACTGTCGAGTTTCAGATGAAAGTTCTCTTTTTCTGGCCATTTTTAGCGTTTAATTTACCCCACAAATGTGATGCTCCAGATACTCAATCTGCTCAAAGAAGTGCCCATCCAACCAATCCAACTTGTGGGAGCTGCTTCTGGAAGCGTGGGGTGCAATTTCTCCAGATTACCTCAACAAATTAACAGCTAGAATGCCAAAGGTCTGCAATGCTGTAATTGCTGCAAATGGAGGATTCTTTGACGAAAGCAAAGTTTGATGTAAAAAAAATCTTATTTCAAATACAAATCATTATTTCTAACCTTGTCAATGTCTTGACTCTATTTTCTATTCATTTCACAACATATGGTGGTGAATAAGTGTGACTTTTCATGGAAAACACGAAATTGTTTGGGTGATCCCAAACTTTTGAACGGTAGTGTATATATTTCCATTTTTGTTTAATATGTAATGCATATGGTCACAATAGGGCAGCTCAGGCAAAACATATGTTCACTCGGGTTCATTCAAAGACAGAGGACTTGCATACAAAATACAAAGATGGATGTTTGATTATAGGAGGGGATTTTAACGATGCTCCTAATGATTTAATAGACAGAATTCCAGAAAGAATCTTGCCAAACTCACAATTCAAAGCAACAAGTTATCTGAGTCAGAAATTATCAGTGATGGATACATGGCATTGTTTTTTTTAACCCAAGTTCCAATGAGTTTACTTGGTATAATGTTAGACAAATGCTGCATTCTAGAAAAGATTTATGGTTAACCTCTTCAACTTGCTTACAATACATATTTAAAGTTTCACATTGTTATGCACCTTTATCAGATCACAAGATGATCTCTATACATCTAATTGGTTCTAAAGAAAATAATATGAAAATACGGGGATATTGGAAGCTAAATAACAACGTACTTAGAGACAAAATCTTTCAAGACTCAGTTAAACAAATGGCACAAAATACTTTTAGTGAAAACAGTATGAGTAATGCTCAAAAGTGGGAATATTTAAAATTTAAGATCAGAGAAACAGCTATTAAATGAAGCAAGGGCATTAAAAGTGCTAGTAATACAAAAGAAAAGGAAATTATGGAGAAATTGGAAACTTTAATGAATAAAGAATGTCTTTCAGAAGACGATACATTAAATCTGTTGCAGCTCCAGGGTGAAATAGATGGACTATATGTCGAGGCTGCTAAAGGTGCCTTTATACGATCCAGGGCAAGATGGTTAGAAAATAGTGGGGGGGGGGGGAACACCAGTTATTTTTTTTGCATTGGAAAAACGTAACTAAAAAAAAAAACATATCTGCACTGAGAATAAATAACAACATTAGCACTGACTCCAAAGAAATATCAGAACATTTAGGATACTTTTATAAAGAATTATATGAATCCAATTTTGAACCAGAACATTGTGAGGAGTTCGTTGATAATGTTAAAAATTGTATTCCTACCATTTTTGAACAGTTTAAACCAATTGTGAAAAACTTATCTCAACTGGGAATTTGTGGAGGCCTTTGAAACATATGAAAACTGGAAATTCCCCCGGGACTGATGGTTTATCTACTGAATTTTACCTGTGCTTTTTGGATATTATTGAAATCCCACTCTTGAAAATGTATAAAGAATGCATTGCCAAAAAAGAGATGACAACCACAATGAGACAAGAAATAATTAATTTGATACCTAAGCCTAACAAATATACACTGTTAATAGAAAACTGGAAACCAATCACACTTATGAATGTCAACTATAAATTACTTGCACTTGTATTTGCTAGACGTTTAAAAATAAATATTGGTGAGATTACAAATGAAACCCAAACAGGCTTTATGGCCAACCATCATATAAGTAACAACATAAGATTGGTTTTAGATTTACTTGACTACTCAGAATATGTGGAGTCACAGGCAGTCATTGTTTTTTTTGACTTTTATAAAGTGATACAGTGGAACACCCATTTTTATATAAGGCTTTAAATTTGTTTGGATTTGGTAAAAACTTCATTTCAGTAGTAAAAATTTTATACAAGGACATCAATGGTAACACAATGTTCTATCCCAATACCTCAAAAAGATTTCCTGTTAACAGATCTGTGCATCAGGGCTGCCCAATTTCCCCCTTTATATTTCTAATTGTTGTAGAATTACTCTCTTTAAAGATGTTGAATAGTCCCGGTATATATGGTCTATCTATATTTCAGAGAGAAATTCGATTTACCCAGCTAGCAGATGATACAGCACTTTTTCTGAAAGATAAACACCAAATTGAACCAACCATACAACTGATTAATGGATTCTCTAGAGCTTCAGGATTGTATCTTAACTTGGGAAAATGTGAAATATTGAGTCTTACTGATACAGTTGGCAAAAATATACGTAACATTCCAGTGAAAAAAGCTGTCAGATATTTAGGCATTGATGTGACAAAAGATGTGTTAACCAGACAACAACTCAACTTTCTTCCTAGACTTAAAAAGACAAAATCTATGATGAATATGTGGCTGCAATATGATTTAT
Source organism: Lampris incognitus (assembly GCF_029633865.1). Lineage (NCBI taxonomy): Eukaryota > Metazoa > Chordata > Actinopteri > Lampriformes > Lampridae > Lampris > Lampris incognitus. The sequence continues at coordinate 29,186,372 of NC_079225.1, forward strand.
CTATTTTTGGTAGAATACTCTTAACCAAGGCTGAAGGGATTTCAAGACTTGTTTACCCTGCTTTATCATTATTTGTCCAAGACTCAACTTCTAAAGAAATCAACAACATACTTACTAATTTTGTTTGGAAAAATAGGCACCACCACCTAAAAAAATAAATGCTTTTACAGTCCAGGAAAGAAGGTGGATTTGAGTTATTGAACTTCATTGACTTAAATAATATATTTAAAAATTGATCAAGGAATGCATCAAAACCCCAAACTCAATTTGGTATTTTATTCCAAACAATATTTTTTAGAAAAGTGGGAGGTCTTTCTTTTCTTCTAATATGTAACTTCAACACCACTAAACTGCCTTTAAACCTTTAAAATTATCTAAATTTTACCAACAAGCGCTCCTGGCATGGAAATTACATAATTATTCCCCACATACAACCATAATATGGATTAATGATGACATCACTGTCGGGAACAAATCTATTTTCAAACAAGATTGGGCAGATAAAGTTATAATTTATGTAAGTGATTTGTTTGATGGCATAAGTTTGTTGCTTAGTTATGAACGATTCCTCCTTGTGAAATCCTTTCCTGTTACAAAAAAGAGTTTAAATATGTAATGAAAGCTGTTCCCCAAGGTCTTTCCCATCAAATGCAAAGTCATCTCCAATTTCAAGAAGCATTGAGGATAAAACCTACTTTGAAGATAAATAATATTGACATAATGAATGTTAAATGCACAAATAAACACATATGTAATAATTTATATGAAAAGAGGGAAATTACTCCTAGAGGGAAGGCTGTTTGGGACAGTATTTTTACAGGTATTAATTGGCAGAAGGCATGACTGTTACCATATAAATACTGTATCAACAATAAGGTCAAAGAAGTCCACATCAAAGCCTTGCACATTATATACCCAACAAACGTTTATTTCTCCAAATTCTTAGATGTAGAAAACAAATGCAATTTTTGCAATAGTGAACCAGAATCCCTAACACATTTGTTTAACCATTGTATAAATTCAATAACCTTTTGGAATCGAATTAAAATTATATACACTTGTTTTAAAATCTTTGTAAGTATTGCTTGTTGTTTAAAATCCAATGAAAGTATCTTTGAGGGAAAAAAATTATATATTGTGCAAAACTAACAAAACATTACGTTTGAATGTGAAGAAGTCATTACTTATTTTGAACATGATAAAATAACCTTGACTTCGTTGTAAATTTGTTAATCCTATATAGTAAATTTCACATACATAAATGCAGAATAACAAAAGTCACCCACAATTTTTCTGGATTTTTGGGTGAATTTAAAGAGTATGTTAAGACTCTAGAACTTATAAATAATCCCCAAAAAAAGCAATAACTAAAAATGTGTGATGAATTATTTAAAAAGGAACAATTTGATAGTTTATGATACGAGTTCTTTCTCATAGTTATATAATAATGTAGTTCATTACCCCAATGTTAATTTTTGTGTCTTATTTATTTTTTATTTCATAACCCAGCCACTGAGGATGCACAAGCCAGTGCATCCTTAGTGCCGGTCCCAAGCCCGGACAAATGGGGAGGGTTGCATCAGGAAGGGCATCCGGCGTAAAATCTTTGCCAAATCAAATATGCGGATCATAAATAAGACTTACATACCGGATCGGTCGAGGCCCGGGTTACCAACGACTGCCACCAGTACTGTTAACCAGCAGGGTGTCGGTGGAAACTATGCTACTGTTGGGCCAAGGAGAAGGAGAGGGGGGAAGCATGTCCAGAGGCAGCTAGAGAGGAGGAAGGGTAGGCATGTGGAGGTGAGAGTTGGAACTTTGAATGTTGGCACTATGACTGGTAAAGGGAGAGAGCTGGCTGACATGATGGAAAGAAGAAAGGTAGGCATACTGTGTGTGCAAGAGACCAGGTGGAAGGGAAGAAAGGCCAGGAGTATCGGAGGTGGGTTAAAAACTCTTCTACCATGGTGTGAATGGGAGGAGAAATGGGGTAGGGGTAATTCTGAAGGAAGAGTATGTCAAGAGCATGCTGGAGGTGAAGAGAGTGTCAGACAGAGTGATGAGTATGAAGCTGGAAATTGAAGGTTTATTGCTGAATGTTATCAGCACATATGCCCCGCAAGTTGGGTGTGAGATGGATGAAAAAGAAGAATTCTGGAGTGAGTTGGACGACGTGGTGGAGAGGGTAGGATGGAAATGGCTGTGGTCAATACATATTTCATGAAGAGGGAGGAACACAGGGTGACGTACAAGAGTGGAGGAAAGTGCACACAGGTGGACTATATCTTATGTAGAAGGCGCCATCTAAAAGGGATTGGAGACTGCAAGGTGGTGACAGGGGAGAATGTAGCTAGGCAGCATCGGATGGTGGTCTATAGGATGACTTTGGAGACCAAGAAGAGGAAGCGAGTGAAGACACAGCCGAAGATCAAATGGTGGAAGTTGAAGAAGGAAGACTGTTGTGTGGAGTTCAGGCAGGAGTTAAGACAGGCACTGGGTGGTAGTGAAGAGTTGCCAGATGGCTGGACAACCACTGCAGAAATAGTGAGGGAGACAGCTAGGAAGGTACTTGGTGTGTCATCAGGACAGAGGAAGGAAGACAAGGAGACTTGGTGGTGGAATGAGGAAGTACAGCAAATTATACAGAGGAAAAGGTTGGCAAAGAAGAAGTGGGATAGTAAGAGAGATGAAGAAAGTAGACAGGAGTACAAGGAGATGTACAAGAGTAAAGCAAAGAGAGAGGTGGCAAAGGCAAAGGAAATGGCGTATGGTGAGTTGTATAACAGGTTAGACACTAAGGAAGGAGAAAAGGACTTGTACCGATTGGCTAGACAGAGGGACCAAGCTGCGAAGGATGTGCAGCAAGTTAGGGCGATCAAGGATAGAGATGGAAATGTGCTGACAAGCGAGGAGAGTGTGCTAAGAAAGTGGAAGGAATACTTTGAGGGGCTGATGAATGAAGAAAATGAGAGAGAGAGAAGGTTGGATGATGTAGGGATAGTGAATCAGGAAGTTCAGTGGATTAACAAGGAGGAAGTGAGGGCAGCTATGAAGAGGATGAAGAGTGGAAAGGCAATTGGTCCTGATGACATACCTGTGGAGGCATGGAGATGTTTAGGAGAGATGGCAGTGGAGTTTTTAACTAGATTGTTTAACGCAATCTTGGAAAGTGAGAGGATGCCTGAGGAGTGGAGAAGAAGCATACTGGTACCGATTTTCAAGAACAAGGGCGATGTGCAGAACTGTAACAACTACAGAGGTATAAAGTTGATCAGCCACAGCATGAAGATTTGGGAAAGAGTAATAGAAGCTAGGTTAAGAGGAGAGGTGACGATCAGCGAGCAGCAGTATGGTTTCATGCCACGAAAGAGCACCACAGATGCGATGTTTGCTTTGAGAATGTTGATTGAGAAGTATAGAGAAGGCCTGAAAGAGTTGCATTGTGTCTTTGTAGATCTAGAGAAAGCTTATGACAGAGTGCCGAGAGAGGAGGTGTGGTATTGTATGAGGAAGTCAGGAGTTGCAGAGAAGTATGTAGGAGTGGTGCAGGATACGTATGAGGGAAGTGTGACAATGGTGAGGTGTGCGGTTGAAATGACAGATGGGTTCAAGGTGGAGGTCGGATTACATCAAGGATCGGCTCTGAGCCCTTTCTTGTTTGCAATGGTGATGCACAGGTTGACGGACAAGATCAGGCAGGAGTCTCCATGGACGATGATGTTCGCGGATGACATTGTGATCTGTAGCAAGAGTAGGGTGCAAGTTGAGGAGAGCCTGGAGAGGTGGAGGTATGCACTGGAGAGAAGAGGAATGAAAGTCAGTAGGAGCAAGACGGAATATCTATGCGTGAATGAGAGAGAGGACAGTGGAATGGTCAGGATGCAAGGAGTAGAGGTGACAAAGGCATTTGAGTTTAAATACTTGGGGTCAACTGTCCAAAGTGACGGGGAGTGCAGTAGAGAGGTGAAAAAGAGAGTGCAGGCAGGGTGGAGTGGGTGGAGAAGTGTGTCAGGAGTGATTTGCGACAGAAGGGTACCAGCAAGAGTTAAAGGGAAAGTTTACAAGTATGGTTGTGTGATCAGCTATGTTACATGGTTTGGAGACAGTGGCACTGACGAAAAGACAGGAAGCGGAGCTGGAGGTGGCAGAGTTGAAGATGCTAAGATTTTCACTGGGCGTAATGAAGAAGGACAGGATTAGGAACGATTATATTAGAGGGACCGCTCAGGTTGGACGGTTTGGAGACTAAGCAAGAGAGGCAAGATTGAGATGGCTTGGACATGTGTGGAGGAGAGATGCTGAGTATATTGGGAGAAGGATGCTGAATATGGAGCTGCCAGGGAAGAGGAGAAGAGGAAGGCCAAAGAGGAGGTTTATGGATGTGGTGAGGGAAGACATGCTGGTGGCTGGTGTGACAGAGGAAGACGCAGAAGACAGGAAGAAATGGAAACGGATGATCCGCTGTGGCGACCCCTAATGGGAGCAGCCGAAAGTAGTAGTAATAGTAGTAGATTTATTTTTTATTTCATCCTTTTGTGAAGTTCTTACTCGTCTTTATAATCTTGTTGAGCACATTTCTGTAATGTCTGTATATTTGAATGTTCGTCAATAAAAAAAAATTTTTTAAAGACTGTAACAGTAGTCGGAAACCACTGAAGTTGTGACAAGATGTTGGCTAAAACTTTACCCAGATAAACATAATATACAGAGTGAAATAGTAAGTAGTTACAGAGTGAAGATACCTAGCTCCATTTGTGGCAAATGATGGTCAATGAAGCTAGCTATCAAGTTGTTACTCATTTGTTACCTGCTTAATGTTAGCTAACTTTAGGTTTAAGTGAGTAAAAGACAAGAGGATAAGCTATATAAAACTAACGTTATACTAACTAGCTGACAGCCAAAGTGTGACGAGTGAAAGAGATAGAAATAATGTTATTGACAGCTCTTTACATTCTTTTCTTTTACATGCCTCTTAAGTATTTCAAAACAATCATATCAGTAGGCATAGATTGTCACATTGTGTTGATCATAGCACAATTTTATATCCCTCAATTCCTCAACCTGTAGACGATATACAAAATTTCTTCAAAAAAGGAGGCAGCTCTGCCGAAAGCCAGTGAGGTGAGATGATTTTGCCAGTTCAGACAAATACAAATTTAAACTGATTGATCACTCATTAAGCCTTGATTTCTACATCTGAGTTTAATAAAATAATGTGTTATTAAAAACAGGCCAGGAAAGGGAGAGAAGGAAGATGGAGGAGACTGACAGGTCTGAAGGACCAGGTCTGATGGAGATTAGTGATCAAGAAGAAAGCGAGTGGGAGTTGTTTAAGCTTTCAGTTAAAATTAATACTGAATTCTATGACATAGGCCTATTACTAATACTAGGTATAAACTATGATTTTACATGACATTTTTAGTTTTAGAGGTTCACACATCAAACATCAGTCTTTCATGATTATTTGTCTTTCCACCATTGAAATCCACTAACTGGGCAGTTTAGCAAAAATGGAGTAGGCTTCAGGGTTTCATTCGTTTAATGATTATTCTATCAAATATTTGGACTTATCTTAAAGGATCATGCAGAAAGAGAGGCTAAGAAAGAAAAGGGTCAAGAAGCAAGCTGTTTGATTGAAAGGGAGAAAACGGATCCAGAGACAGGAAGGGAACAAACCGATCCAGAGGCAGAAAGGGAGCAAACAGATCCCGAGAGAGAGGGGGGGGGCGGGAGCAACCCAACGTAGAGAGGGAAAGTGATCTAGCAGCTGCAGCAACTCCTTCCAGAAGTGACAGGGAGGATTTAGGTGACAAAGACACTGGGTCCAGAGCTGAATAGTCTGCACTCACAAGACAGTTTTAGTACACAGAACAGGGCATTTCAGTACTGCTGGTTTGATAAATACAAATTGCTAGAATACTCTGTCAACCAAAATGTAGCTTTCTGCTTTCCATGTCGAGTATTTGTCAAAAACATAAAACATGGTGCTTTGGTCAGTAATGGCTGTAAAAACTGGAAGAAAGCCTTGTTTATCTTTGAAAAGCATGAGATGGTACAAACCCATAAAGACAGTGTTGTAGCATGGCAAAGCTACCAGGCAACTGGCAGTCAGAGAAATATTGCTCAGATGATAGCAATCTGCACATGTAAGCAAGATAGCAGAGAGAGGGGAATATCTCAGGTGAATTGTTGCGATCATCTCCATGTTAGGAAGACAGGGACTCCCTTTTTGTGCCAGTAATGAAGCTAATGAAATCACAAACAGAGGCAACTTTGTTGCATGTATGGAACTTTTGAAGGACTTTTGATACTTAACACTTAACACTGTAGGAGCCAATAATGTGAGCCTATCTAAACTTTACTACACTGGGAAGTCAGCAAGTTGAAAGTGGAAAGATGTTGATTTCAATACAACCCAGCACGTAAATTGCCATGTATACTGCCATCTTATGCATATGCCAATTTGTTGGTGCTTTTTGACTAACAGCGCCATTGTCCTCAGGCTGGGGATGGACTGGATTTTGATTTCTTCCATACTTGTAGAAACGTCATTCCCTTAATATATCCTCATTTGTGAGAATACATGAAAAATTATTGAGAAAAGTTTATATTTGTGCAGTCAAATGTCACTATGACCTTGAAATTCTGTCACTTAGGTTATTAAACATGTAAGCACAACGACAGAGCAAAATCACACTCTTTCTGATTGCACAAAATGTGATCACACTATTCTACAGTCTGTGTATGAATAACATACATAGGACCTGCAACTTATCTAAAAGAGAGGAGATAGCATTCCTTGACTTCAATACCTTTGCTTTATCTGTGCCTGTTGTAAGTGGATGGATAGCATTTAAGTCACATTAGAGCTGTGCCTAATACAAACTATGAAGATACTGATCTTCATAGTTTGTTTAAAACTCAAACATAGTTGAGTTTGTGTGCCAACTTGACCAAATAACCATATTTTTGATTGATTTTAGATCTATTGCTACTCTAAAAATTCATGACAAACAGACATTTTGGGGCCTTTAAAAAAAAAATCCTCCCCCAGACCCCCCTAGTAAAGGCTTAGCCCCCCTATCCAGAAATCTCTAGTGATGCCCCTGCTATCAAGGCCAGGCTTCCGGATGAGACAAAAACACATTTATGAAAGCTACTAAATGTTAAGATACTTTTCTCCCCTTTCAAAAGTACTAGTTATGAAGTGTCCGTGTGGCGTGGCAGTCTATACCGTTGCCTTCCAACATGGGGCTCGGTGGTTCAAATCCCCGTGTTACCTCCGGCTTCATTGGGCGTCCCTACAGACACAATTGGCCGTGTCTGCTGGTGGGAAGCCGGATGTGGGTATGTGTCCTGGTCGCTACACTAGCACCTCCTCTGGGTTGGTTGGGGCATCTGTTCGGGGGGGTAGCGTGATCCTCCCACATGCTACGTCCCCCTGGTGAAACTCCTCACTGTCAGATGAAAAGAAGCAGCTGGCGACTCCACATGTATCGATGAAGGCATGTGGTAGTCTGCAGCCCTCCCCAGATTGGCAGAGGACGTGAAGCAGAGAACGGGATGGCGCGGAAGAGTGGGGTAATTGGCCAAGTACAATTGGAGAGAAAAAGTGGGGGGGAAATCCAAAAAAAGAATAATACAAATCATTCTTACATCCATGATAATTCATCATGTCATGACAGATTTGGATAACAGTTTACAGTTTTGTCTTACATCTGCAGGATGTTTAGTTAAATCTTATTTTAACAGCCAATACAGTGCATTTGTGGTCGATATTAATGGTATGTATAGCCATGTAACTAATGCATTATGGTTTTGACATGACTTGCACTATTATAAAGCAAAACGTTTGTTTTAACAAGACCATTTTGTTCAGAAAACCTCGAAGATGGAGGTTGTGGGAATTTCAGGTTTAAATAACAACAGTACATTATTTGCATACAAAGCAATTTTCCAAGTTAAATTTTCAATATTAATGTTTTTCTTTTTCTCTTTTGGTTCAGCAAACACAAAGAGAAACTGGAATTCGGGTGTCGTAACATTTCAGAAGAATGTATTATGTTCATTTATTTCTCAGTAGAAACGATATAACAGTTAAAAACAACAGATAGATCTAACAAACAAAACCCAAGGCCAAATCTGTGAAATGCATTGAATAAATATCCCCAATAAATCACAAGCAAATGGTTGTCGAGTGAAATAACAAGGGGTTTCCACAACATAGCTCTCGGATGATAAACGGTACAGTATATTTTTTTATGATCTTTACTTAATGAAGCCAATGTGGCCAAGCTAAACAAAGGAGGGTGAAACGACTCTTTGCCAGAAGCTTGTTAAGTAATTTAAAACCATATTTTACAAGAGTATCTGGTCAACATTTACTGTATAGTTCTCATTTGTTACCCTTTTCAATAATCACTGGAGTGTGGCTAAGGAACGGGGAAGACCTTTTTAAAAACAATCATTTGCTGCTAGTGCTTCCCCACCTTGCTAAGTTTCAACAGATTTTAATACCTCTGCCTTGTGTTTAGGCTGGTTTAAGAGGTCCCTGTATTGTTGAAAAGGAGACAGAGATCTCCGGTTCGAATCCCCATGTTACCTCCGGCTTGGTTGGGAGTCCCTACAGACACAGTTGGCCGTGCCTGCGGGTGGGAAGTCGGATGTAGGTATGTGTCCTGGTCGCTGCACTAGGGCCTCCTCTGGTCGGTCGGGGTACCTGTTCGGGGGAGGGGTAGCGTTATCCTCTCACACGCTACGTCCCCCTGGCGAAACTCCTCACTCTTAGGTGAAAAGACGCGGCTGGCGACTCCACATGTATCGGAGGAGGCATGTGGTAGTCTGCAGCCCTCCTTGGATCAGCAGAGGGGGTGGAGCAGAGACCGGGACGGCTCGGAAGAGTGGAATAATTGGCCGAGTACAGTTGGGGAGAAAAAGAGGAAGAAAGCCAGAAAAAAGAAGGAGATAGATTTTTTTTTTCTTGGGGGGAGGTTTTGAAATGTCCTTAGGATTTAAACCTGGCAAGGAAGAGAACCCGAACAACATCGCATTAAACTGCAGTGACCAAGAAGAGAAATTACCACTCACTAGTAATTTACAACAAAATAACTCCACTAAAAGCTCAAACAACAGTGAAGAGCATTCAATCCAATGGGCCCTTTGTGATATCAGTTAGAGCCCAAGAGATGTGTTCCATTAGATGAAGGCCATATGTTGCTATCTGATGGCGGTTTGTTTTTCTCTGAATCCGTAGACAAAGATATACTTCCCTAGAGAGCGTTAACTTGTTTGCATGCTTGTGTGTGTGTGTGTGTGTGTGTGTGTGTGTGTGTGTGTGTGTGTGTGTGTGTGTGTGTGTGTGTGTGTGTGTGTGTGTGTGTGTGTGTGTGTGTGAGAGAGCGAGAGAGAGTGAGAGAGAGAGTGTGTACTGGCATGTCTATGTGTGTGTTCATGCTTGTGTACATGAAAGAGAGAGAGCGAATTAGTGGCAGAGGTTCACCACAGCTGCAACATTTACCGACACAGACACAGGGGAGGGTCACCCAGAGCAGAACAGACCGTATGCCAACGTGTCACAGCTGTGGCCATCTGTACGGCAAGCTAGGCTTTCTCCCCAGGAATGAGCCACCGTGCTCCGGCTCCGGTCCTCCAGACCCATGTGGGACAGGACATATACATGTCATCCACGCATGACCACATCTTGTGACTTGGAATACCTACATAAGGATGTCTCTGGTGTGCATTTCGTATGTCTGAAGCGAACGGCCCTTCTCGTCTGCTTTCCGCCACTGAATAAAAGCAAAATCCTTGTGTAGAAAAATAAATAAATACAAAAAAAGGCAAAAAGGAAAGCCAAGCTGGAAGGTAAAATTACTTTTATCAAAAATAGTGATTTTTTTATATTTTATATGATCTATCCAGCCCCAGATGGTGAGCATTAACAGAGGAGCATGTCTGTCTGTTTATGCCAATCCCTGCTGAAGTTTCACTGAGCATTTTACTATTACAGTTTTTCTGAATCGCTTTGGCTCATTTCTTGAAACAGTGTTAGCATTCTGTAAGTGCTAGACGCATTTTTCAAAACAAGCTTATGTTATAGCACAACACCATCGCTCACCTACAAAAGGTCACAACTCACCCAAAACATTTTACTCCTGCTGCAAAACAAAGTTGTTGTCTCATACAAAAAGTCAGTGTCCATCAAAATTAAAAGTTCCTTTGGCATTGTGTAAACAATGATGGTCAAAATGTTTAGATGTTTTGTCAGTATGGCCGTGAACCCTGTTCATTATTTACCTGACAGCCCGCCAATCACAGGTCAGGACGCTTCCTGGCCTGTGATTGGCTGATATAAAATCTGAGACACTCCCCATTCGTTATAGTGAGTTCAAGTTTCACCTGACAGGCAATTTACCAGTTTGGCGAATGTTACAAAAAAAATCCATATTACTGTGATGATATCCAAGTATGCCTGACAGATTTTGACAGTTGAATTGACTATTGTGCATGTGATGACTTACACAATGGAAGAATTCATCACATGTTTTGGAGAGTACAACTATTCTACTGAGAAGCAATCAGTTTTGATCAGCAAGATATGTATATTCAATTGGCAATTGTGCAAATTGTAGAAAATTTCACTTACTCGTGTGCATAGATGTGCTGAAACATTTGCAATTTGTTTAAAAGAATGAGAAATTGAAATATGTTGGGAACAAGTAACCAGTGGATTAGAGGTTTGCACATGTTATTTTCAAAATATTCATTATCATTTGAGAATTGTGCCAAAGCAATTGAGAAAAACTGCAAGGCCTCTACAGGTATGGCATACCTTGATCTATGAACCCTTTCATAAAGATCAGATGAATTTATAACAAGAGTGCTAATTACACCATGTGTTTGATGGTAATTATGTTTACCAAACTAAACAAAAGAAGCGCTGGTGAAAAGGAGGCCACAATGTGTGTGTGATGCACATTCTCTCACCACATGCCTCTGCAAGTCAGCTACCTCTCTATGGGAGAGACTAATAATGAGGGTGAGGCCTGATGGACCCGACACATCCTAGCAATAATTTAGAGCAAGAGATGTTGACCGGAGGGAGTCAGGAGAAAGCAAAATTGTGGCATGTCTGGAGAATCAGCAGCTTTTTCTCTGGCTCCCGCTGAGATTTCCTGTGCAAGCATGAACGAAAAGGAGGTTGGGGTTGAGGGGAGAGAGAGAAAGAGAGAGAGAGAGAGAGAGAGAGAGAGATAGAGAGAGAGAGAGAGAGAGAGAGAGAGAGAGAGAGAGAGAGAGAGAGAGATGGAATTTACTGTGACATTTTAGTTAGTACAACAGTATGTCAGAATAATTCTGTGTAGATGTTACATTATAAGAGATGACTTTCATTAATATTCAGACGTATTCTACTGTACATATACACACCATTGCAGGACACCCACAGCTACAGCTGTACTATATATTTGAATAGTTTATGGTATTGTGTATTTCAACATTAAAATAAGGACTGACCTTGCCTGTGGCTGTGTTTGCAAATATTGAATGTGACACAGTAAGTGTTCAGCAAAAAAAATGAAAACATTCTCTCTGCTGTCTGTGTCCTCGTTAGCAGGCATCCATTATACAATATGTGGTTTTCACACACATGTTTTTGCACACCAGAGGCAAGAGCTTTAAGAGAGGAAGCTTCACAGGAAAATTTGATTTTAAAAATGAGCCAATCAAATGTTTACTGATGTGCCTTCATTACTCATTACTCATGGAGCTAACCCAGTATTTTAGCACATAAAAATAGGAAATATCTGCTCTATCTCACTGCGCTATCGCGCGGATGCAATTTGCCTACCATGGAAAGTGTCCATGGAAGCACAGGCCTTAGCACACTATTGAAGCTAAGCTTCAATGGGATCCTATGGCAGATTCACGTCCACTAGACTAGAGCACTAGACTTTTTTGTGTGTCCACTAGACTTTGTGTCCTGGGTAAGACACTAAACTGCAACCGCAGGCTGTAGAGGGGTAGCACCTTACCTCAGCAAGGGCCCTTTGGCTAAGAACGACATCCCCACTGATAGATCTGGTCCTCCTGCATGCCTGTATGGTACTTCCCACGGTGCTCAGTCCTGCCAACACATTGGGATAGGAGAAGGGAACTCTGATTTCAAATCCACCTTCTGCCTTGTGGGTTGATGCCTCTTTAGACAAAGGCTAGGTGAAGGTAACTCAGAATTCAAATCCCCGGGCACAGTCTACCTAGCTGTCAGTACCCGGAAAGGGTAAACCATGGCGGCTCCGCTCAGTCAACTCGGCAGCAGTTCTGGCAAAAAGCAACAGGATTCTTCTGCGGCTGTCTCAGCTATGCTGTGCCACCGAACAACAGGAAATCTTGCCAAGGGACACTATAGAGCACCAAATAGTGTCATCTAGGGTGCAGCCTCACATTAACCTGTGTTCTTACTAGTTTCGGGTAAAGGCGTGTGTATATAGACTAGAGCAAAGATCCTTTATTGGACAACAGGTGTTTAAAACATCCTTTTGGGTTCTGCCCAGATGCTTGGCTTTCATGTGAGTAAATGAGAGTATCATGACTACTGTTTTCTGTAGGATTTCCCCCCCCTTTTTCTCCCCAATTGGCAGAGGTGGAAAAACCCGGTCCAGAAAGTGAAAACCCTAACTGTGTCTTTTCTCCATCCATGTATTAAACCAGCTGATTTGGGAAACTAGTCAGTGCAATCTGATGGCTTAGTACATGGGTGGAGTAAAGACGCAGTTAGGGTTTTTACTTTCTGGACCGGGCTTTTCCACCTCTGCCAATTGGGAGTACTTGGCCAATTACCCCACTCTTCCGAGTCGTCCCAGTCGCTGCTCCACCCCCTCTGCCGATCCGGGGAGGGCTACAGACTACCACATGCCTCCTCCGATACATGTGGAATTGCCAGCCGCTTCTTTTCACCTAAGAGTGAGGAGTTTCGCCAGGGGGACGTAGCGCGTGAGAGGATCACGCTACCCCCCCCCCAAACAGGCGCCCCGACTGACCAGAGGAGGAGCTAGTGTAGCGACCAGGACACATACCCACATCCGGCTTCCCACCTGCAGACACGGGTCTGTAGGGACGCTTGACCAAGCCAGAGGTAACACGGCGTTTTGATCCAGCGATCCCCGTGTTGCTAGGCAACGGAATAGACCGCTACACTACGCGGACGCCCTATCATGAGTACTTTTGAAAGGGGAAAAAAGTATCTCAACATTTAGTAGCTTTCATAAATGTGTTTTTGTCCCACCGGAAGCCTGGCTTCTCTGTGTAATGGCTGGCAGACCACTCAAAGCTGCAGGGCTGGAAATTAGATAGTATCAGCAGTAGGTTCATTCATCATGGCAAATAACTTGACTAAGGCCTCTTCGCAAAAGAAGGTAGATGTAGTCAACTGTTGTGTTCATTTATGCAGCAGGAAAGAATTGAGACCAAAACTTTTGAAATCAAAATTAGTAACTTTGTGATTTGCACTAGCCTGGCAGGCAGATGAGTGAGCATGTCAAGAGACAGGCTACCGCAATAACCTACTCATGAAAATCTAACTGTAGTTTGTTAAACAGGTCAACATTTTCCAGAATTGTGGTCACATTATATGAGTGTTTCACCGTGGTTTTCAAAAGTTATTACTGTAGACATAAAATACTAAAGATTTTCTCAAAGTCCACTTTATTCACTATGATTAAATAAAAATTGTTTGTTGTTTGGTCTAAATAGGCCCAAAGCTACCTGACTTCATGCAAAAAAGAAGGGTGAACAGAATTTATTAACTAGATGAGACAGATTCCGAATAGAGCAAGAATAGATATGAGTATTCTAATTTTTTGCCATCAGATATTTGACAGGTATGCTTCCCACATGTCAGGAAGCATCAGCCAGCACTGTCACACACTCAAACACACTTTAATATACACCATTCAGCCAAAACATTAAAATCATTGACAGTTAAGTGAATAACATTGATTATCTCGTTACAATGGCACCTGTCATGGGATGGGATATATTAAGCAGCAGGTGAACAGCCAGTTCTTAAAGTTGATGTGTTGGAAGCAGGAAAAATGGGCAAGTGTAAAGATCTGAGCGACTTTGACAAGGGCAAAATTGTGATGGCTAGATGACTGGGTCAGAGCCTCTCCAAAACAGCAGGTCATGTGGGATGTTCCCAGTATGCAGTGGTCAGTACCTACCAAAAGTGGTCCAAGTAAGGACAACCAGTAAACCGGTGACAGGGTCATGGGCACCCAAGGCTCATTGATGCACATGGGGAGTGAAGGCTAGCCTGTCTGGTCCGATCCCACAGAAGAGATACTGTAGCTCAAATTGCTGACAAAGTTAATGCTGGCTATGATAGACAGGTGTCAGAACACACAGTGCATCACAGCTTGCTGTGTATGGGGCTGCGTAGCTGCAGACCAGTCAGAGTGCCCATAATGACCCCTGTCCACTGCCGAAAACATCTACAATGGGCACGTGAGCATCAGCACTGGACCATGGAGGAATGGAAGAAGGTGGTCTGCTCTGATGAATCACATTTTCTTTTACATCATGTGGAGAGCTGGGTGCATGTGTGTCATTTACCTGGGGAAGAGATGGCACCAAGATGGACTATGGGAAGAAGGCAAGCTGGCAGAGGAAGTGTGATGCTCTGGGCAATGTTCTGCTGGGAAACCTTGGGTCCTGGCATTCATGTACATGGTTCTTTGACACGTACCACCTACCTAGACATTGGTGCAGACGAAGTGTACCCCTTCATGGCAACGGTATTGCCTAATGGCAGTGGCATCTTTCAGCAGGATAATGTGCCCTGCAAAAATCGTTCAGGAATGGTTTGAGGAACACGACAGAGAGTTCAAGGTGTTGCCTTTACTTCCAAATTCCCCAGATCTCAATCTGATCCAGCATCTGTGGGATGTGCTGGAAAAACAAGTCTGATCCATGGAGGCCCCAGCTCGTAACTTACAGGACTTAAAGGATCTGCTGCTAACGTCTTGGTGCCAGATACCAGAGGACATCTTCAGAGGTCTTGTGGAGTCCATGCCTCGGCGGATAAGAGCTGTTTTGGTGGCACGAGGTGGACCTAAACAATATTAGGAGGTGGGTTTTTTTCCCCGTTTTCTCCCCAATTGTATCCGACCAATTACCCCACTCTTCCAAGCCATCCTGATCTCCGCTCCATCCCCTCTGCCAATCTGGGGAGGGCTGCAGACTAATACATGCCTCCTCCGATACATGAGGAGTCACCAGCCACTTCTTTTCACCTGACAGTGAGGAGTTTCGCCAGGGGGACATAGTGCGTGGGAGAATCACGCTATTCCCCCCAGTTCTCCCTCCTTCCTAAATGGGTGTCCCGACCAACCAGAGGAGGCGCCAGTGCAGCGACCAGGACTCATACCCACATCCGGCTTCCCACCCACAAACACAGCCAATTGTGTATTTAGGGATGCCCGACCAAGGCAGAGGTAACGCAGGGATTCAAACTGGCGATCTCCATGTTGGTAGGCAACGGAATAGATCGCCATGCCACCTGGATGCCTAGGCAGGTGGTTTTAATGTTTTGGCTGATCGGTGTATCCATCCATCCATCCATCCATCCATTATCCAAGTCACGTATCCCAATTGGGGTTGTGGGGATGCTGGAGCCTATCCCAGCAGTCATTGGGCGGCAGGCAGGGAGATGATCGTTGTATTTTCTGAAACATATGCACTCATCAGCTTTCTCTCTCTCTCTCTCTCTCTCTCACACACACACACACACACACACACACACACACACACACACACACACACACACACACACACACACACACACACACACTCCTACTTCTGTCTTTGTGAGGACCCCTCATTGACTACATTCACTCTTAAGCCTTTAACCATCAGAACTACCTGACCAACCTTAACCTTTACCCTAACCTTAATCCTAAACCCATGTCCTAACCCTAAAATACACCCTTAAAGAAGCGAGAACTGGCCAAAATGTCATCACTTTGCAAAAATGTCCTCTGATGGTTAAAAATTGGAACAGAGCCTCACAAAGATAGAATTACAAGAAAACACACACACACACACACACACACACAGACACACACACTCCTGCACAGAAACAGACACCCTCACACACAGCTCTACCCTGGCCACGTAGCTGCAGAACATCCTTTGAGTTACAAGCGAAGACATATTACATTGTAAGAGACTGACTGCTGAATATGAATGTGCTCAGCTCATCGTTCTGGCAGGGCCGCCTGTCTCTTTATCCCGTCTGGTCCCTGTCATGGCTACAGAGCATTCTCATGTCCCCCGGCCTAACCAGCTCCCTAAAGTCATTATCTGCATGATCGAGTCCCAGATTGAATAAAGGCCACGTGAGTTTAACCCCTGAGAGTAAAATGGGAAAGGGGCAACCGTGGTGGGCAGGGAGATGGCTATGACAGAGCTAGGCGAAGGCTCAGACGGTATGTCTAGCACAGCTGAAGTGACAACTGTAATAACCCTCCACCCATGTAGCTTGACCTGGCCCTTAAATGACATTCAGAGTAACTATGAGGAAAATATCTGTTCAGTTCTGGTTGGAGCACCAACTGATTATTTTATATATTGTTTTCTTTCTGGATCTTGGCCTAAAACTATAAGCAAGGCTTTGATCATCTTTTATGCATTTAAGTATTTCTTTTCAAAACAAGGTAATTAAATTAAATTCCATCTTTTTTTTGTATCCATCTGCTCCTGACCCATATTGCATCCATGTGTTTTTCCACATGCTCAATCACACATGCATGCACACACACACACACACACACACACACACACACACACACACACACACATTTGAGAAGTATGGGCAGAGTGCTGTAATGTCAGTATTGGGGCATTCACGACTGCTCCATTTTATTAGTCGTTAACTACTCCCTCGAGCAACCAATTAATGATGAGAGATATATATATTTTCACCCAATAATAACAATCAATTCTCATCAAAAAGGGCTCAAATACAGCCAGTAAAGGGTTAACTAATGTAGGCAGGACCAATCTGGGGGTAGAGTGTGATTTTTTTTCGTACCCGTTTTCCGGGAACTCTGCCTCTGATTGGCTAGTACTCGTTGCCTCCGTTGGTTAGGTTGGTTAAGTTTAGGGTTAGGGTGGGGTTAGCAGAGTCCTTCATTGGCTCTGAGAGGCTGTTTACAAATAAGATGCAATCTGATTGGACTAAACCTCCAGCAAGGTTGTCTGAGCTGGAAATACTGCTTGACTGCAGTCACAACGCAACTAGTTTCTTGCAGGTGTTTGGGTTTAATTAGTGACCGTGTTTAACTGTTGGCTTTTAGCCGAGTTAGTCCATGGCTGTCATGGTGACGGCAGCTGTTGGAAAGCCTAAAAGCCTTAAATTATCTTAAATTGAATGTGCAATACAGTATATATATATTTGTCTGGTCTTTTTTGTCCTACATTATGTTAATGTAGGACAAAAAGGATGTAAACGTTATGTGTTGCCAACAAGAAGCATTCACTTCTTACTTTTAATGTGGGGAAAACATAAATTAGCAGAGCAGCTAGCGTCTAATGAGGATTTTGAAATAACTTTACAGGTTAAATGATTGAATACTTTCCAGTTGAGGATAATGGTATAAAATACAGCTGCACTGCCAGCTGCAGTTTGTTGCCCACATTATAAGAAACGTTACGAGAGGAGAATGAGTCTTGCTGAGCACAATTTAGCTTACGTAAATGGTTAGCATAGACATTAAACACAGACGAATGTGTATTTAAAATAAATGAAAGTAAAATTAAAGGCTTTTTGGAGGACATTTGGTGTTCTGTTCGTGTTTTCAACAGCTGCTGTCACTAAAGTCACCAATTTACACGGCCACTCGTTAAACCGAAACACAGGGATGGCGGGAGTCTTTCCTCTAAATACCTTAAATTCTGTTTAAGATTTAGGACATACTTTATTAATCCCCATGGAGAAATTCATCCTCCGCAAATAGCTCATCCTAGCTGTGTAGCTAGGAGCAGTGGGCAGCTGCAGCATCCGGGGACCACGTCCAGTTCTTCTTTCCATTGCCTTGCTCAGGGGCACAGACAGGAGTATTAACCCTAACATGCATGTCCTTTTGATGGTGGGAGGAAACCGGAGCACCCGGAGGAAACCCGCACAGACACGGGGAGAACATGTAAATGCCACACAGAAAGGACCTGGGACAGCCTGGGGTTCAAATCCAGGACCTACTGCTAACCAATGCTGCCCTATACGTGCTACCCACCATGCCTTGTTGACCTCTCTCATAGCAAAGTAAAATCCTGGCTTTTTCCTGGGGTTGCCTTTGGTCTGAAAGCATCTGCATCTAAGCAAAATCCCAGAAAATCAGTCCTGGGTCTGACGTGTCGGTGTGAACGGGGTATCACAGAATCTCAGCAATCACATGTTTGACATGTTGAGAGGAACACAATGCGTTAAACACACAACCAGTGAAAGCTGATGTGTGTGTGCTGTGTTGGGGGCGATAAAGACAGTGCCTTGGTGCTGTAATGGAAAAATATTCCTCCATTTTCTGCTGTCGTTTAACTGCAGTGTGGAGCAGCTGATGCAGAACAACAGCACAAAGCAACCGCAGGTTGTGTAAATGCTGGAAACACACAAAAAATAGCAACACATGGGAATAGTCTAGTCCAGCCACTGTTCTATCAAAGCCAGCGTGAAGCAGGAGGGTGGGAATATGCAGGACTGAAATACAGCAATTCTCTGGCTGTGAGTGAAAGGAGCTCTTATCAACAATCCCAGTATTTGAAACCCAGGAAAACACCATAAATTTTGCTGTGAAATAGGATTTAATGTGTGTGTGTGTGTGTGTGTGTGTGTGTGTGTGTGTGTGTGTGTGTGTGTGTGTGTGTGTGTGTGTGTGTGTGTGTGTGTGTGTGTGTGTGTGTGTACATGTACCTCTCCATACACTTGGCGATGGCATTGTGAGCTGTCCCCAGGCCATCTGCATCCTGCAGAGATACACTGGCCTCCATAAACCTGGTAAATAACTGGACATACACAAAGACACACACGTATGCACATATAAAACACACACACACACACACACACACACACACACACACACACACACACGAGTAAACACATAATGCATGCCTTTTCAGCAGTTTGTTGGTCTTCTTTACAATAATAGGCCGGTCTGTAAAATGCCTCCCCCTCAATACTTGGCTCTCCAGCTAAGAGACAGACCAATAGAGGTATACATAGAGACACACAGCAAGGCAAATAGATGGAAAGATAAAAACAGATGGATGAACATAAATAGGGATTAACCTTTTTCATGCCGGCTGCAGCTGAGTTATCTCATGATGACATTCTTTCAAACGGTCAACAGACAGGCTGACCAACTGACTTACAGAGACAGATAGACACCCTCCAGCAGGCCTGCAGGGGAGATGGAGGAGAGACAGACAGGTTTTGGATAGATAAACAGATGAATAGACAGACAGCTGGATAGATAGATAGATAGATAGATAGATAGATAGATAGATAGATAGATAGATAGATAGATAGATAGATAGATAGATAGATAGATAGATAGATAGATAGATAGATAGATAGATAGATAGATAGATAGATAGATAGATAGATAGATAGATAGATAGATAGATAGATAGATAGATATACAGACAGACTATATTAATCCCCGTGGGAAATTCATCCTCTGCGTTTAACCCATCTTAGCTGTGTAGCTAGGAGCAGTGGGCAGCCACAGTGCAGCACCCAGTGAATGGATTTTGAATCAAAAAGTCAGATGATTTTCTCTTTTGGTAAACTTAAAAAAAACATCTCTGGCATTCATCCACTTCTATTGAAGCCCTACCTGCTGCTGGGTCTGAAAACCTTTTATGTGCGTGTGTGTGTGTGTGTGTGTGTGTGTGTGTGTCTGTGTGCGTGTGCATGTGTTTGTGTACCTGCAATGGACTGCAGGGCATATGCAAGGGTTTGGCCCTGGTTTGTGCTGATGTTCCTGGCAGAGTCCAGACTCCTCAGAGAGAAATTAAGTCTCAACCATTTCTCTTCTGCAGAGGTGAGGACTTCAGCCAGAGATGCCAGGCAGCACACACACGCATACATACACACACACACACTCACACACACGCATACACACACACACGCATACACACACACACTCACATATGATACACATCAATACAAACATCATACACACACTCACACAGACTGACCATACACACACATACATACACACACATGCACAGGAAGACAGTTAGATATATACATAAACACACACTCACACGCACGTACAAAATATAAATGTGAACATTTGATTTTAAGTGATCATAATTACAATAATCTCAACCAGTTCAGCTCTGCCTGAGTCCTGGTTACAGGGCCAGATTCAATGAGTAAAATCAGTTAAAATAGTCTTTAGAATGGAAGAGAGCTTCATATCTTCACATCTCTCTCTCTCTCTCTCTCTCTCTCTCTCTCTCTCTCTCTCTCTCTCTCTCTCTGTCTCTCTCTCTCTCTCTCTCTCTCTCTCTCTCTCCCTCTCTCTCCCTTTCTCTCTCTCTCTCTCTCTCTCTCTCTCTCTCTCTCTCTCTCTCTCTCTCACTCTCTCTCTCTCGCTCTGTCTCTCTCTCTGTCTCTCACTCTCTCTCTCTCGCTCTGTCTCTCTCTCTGTCTCTCTCTCTGTCTCTCTCTCTCTGTCTCTCTGTCTCTGTTGTCTCTTCATGTGTGTTCAGACACCATTTGGTCTGCACACATGCGCTCTGCCATAGACAGAACGTCCTACTTTTGATTTTCAGTACAAAAACAGAGCAAAGTGATTTCGCACCTGAAGTGATGACGTTTCAGCAGACGCACTTATTTGTGGAGCGTATCATCACCTGTTACCCCGAACACCTGCCCCATCTCAGTCAACAACTCCACAAACATGTTTTAGTGTCCCACAACGTGTGTGTGTGTGTGTGTGTGTGTGTGTGTGTGTGTGTGTGTGTGTGTGTGTGTGAGATGACGCTAAAGATGAAGCTGTCCTGTCCATACAGGACAGCTTCATCTGAGTCGCCGGGCCACAGGTGGTCAGAAGAAGCGATAGATACAAAGACCAGCAAAAACATCGCTGAAGAAGTGTTGAGAGTGGAGCACGCTGCCAGCAACCGCTCCAACTGGCGGGAGAGCTGCTGCTTAGAACAGCTGGAAATTGAGAAGAATGTGAAAAAAAACAACAACAACAGAAAAGACTAAGGAGACACACAACCATGCCCGCCCCCACTAACTCAGACTTCATATGTCCAACGTGCAATAAGACATTTGGCTCAAGCATTGGACTCTACTGTCATCAAAGAGCACACTATTAACGAGGAGGGACGTCATCATCGGACTCAGTGGACTACCAGCAATGTGTGTGTGTGTGTGTGTGTGTGTGTGTGTGTGTGTGTGTGTGTGTGTGTGTGTGTGTGTGTGTGTGTGTGAGAGAGAGAGAGAGAGAGAGAGAGCGAGAGCGAGAGTGAGAGAGAGAGAGAGAGAGAGAGAGAGAGAGAGAGAGAGAGAGCGAGAGAGAGATATTTGGTGGCTCTGTATATAAATATGACTTGGGCGATGCAGTGAAAACGTGTGTGGGAACAGTATTCTTGTCGTTGCATTATGTGCAGGGCTAACTATGTGCGAGAAACCCACTGACCGGAGTACAGCAGAAAGGTTTTGAGGTTAAAACACGCCGAAGGTACTCAATTATGCTGCACGTTACGGAGAGTAGCTGAGATGTGGAAGGAAAGAAACAAAAAAGGAAATGAGGAGGAGAAAATTACATCAGTTAGTGATTTAACTGAGAGCAAAGGAAAGTGAAAAAGAAATGGAAAAAGAAGAAAGAAATGCAACTTTCTTTTTCGGACTGGAGTTTTAGACAACATATACACAGACAGAGCAAGTTATTGGCAGTGTCATGTGCACAGATAGGCTCCAGCATCCCCGCGACCCTGAGTAGGATAAGCGGTTTGGATAATGAATGGATGGATGTATAATACTTTTGCTGTTTTAAAAGGAAAAGTTTTATCTTGAAAATAAATCCATTGGCGACTGCTTGTGCTGTTGGTTGAGCTCTGTCTATCTCATGAGTTGTTTTATTCTTAATATGTTGCCTTTCGCTCCTCTACTTTAAAACTGCCTCTTTCTCTCTGATATCCTCCAAACACATGACCTTTTTTCTATTAAAATGTGGACATGTAAATGACTTTCAGTATCTTTTATAGGGTTAGGGTGAGAATAACATACCAAGAACATGCATATCCTTTTTCACAAATTTAAAATGAGACAAATAAGCTATGGTACATCTACATAACACATAATGTGCTGGTTAGAGTTTAAATTTCCTCAGAAATCTAGAACTGTGTTTTTCCCCCCTTTTTTCTCCCCAATTGTATTTGGCCAATTACACCACTCTTCTGAGCCATCCCAGTCGCTGCTCCACCCCCTCTGCTGATCCGGGGAGGGCTGCAGACTACCATGTCTCCTCCGATACATGTGATGTCACCAGCTGCTTCTTTTCACCTGACAGTGAGGAGTTTCACCAGGGGGACGTAGCGCGTGGGAGGATCACTCTATTCCCCCCAGTTCCCTCTCCCCTCTGAACAGGTGCCTCGACCGACCAGAGGAGGCGCTAGTGCAGCAACCAGGACACATACCCACACCTGGCTTCCCATCCACAGACACGGACAATTTTGTCTGTAGGGACGCCCGACCAAGCTGGAAGTAATGCGGGGATTCGAACCGGCGATGCCCGTGTTGGTAGGCAACGGAATAGACTGCTACGCTACCCAGATGCCCCAGAAATCTAGAACTATTAAACAGACATGATTGAATTTGTAATTTTAATGTGAACTTTCACACTTGATTTTCATAGTTCGATAAATCAGACTTCAATTTTCATTTACAAAATAAACGATATTTGATTTTTTAAAAATCAAACGTATGCCTGTAAGATTTCTAAAAATCAACTGCTTAATAAAGCAGTGAGACTTGATTTATGGATATAGAATAATTTCATCACAGGTTTGACCACATGTTTCAGTTGTTACAGAATTTGAACAGTCAATAAATTCCTATCAGTTCTGAAAATATGAAATGAGGTTGCACTGCACTCTGTGGATTCGTGATAAAGAGTAACAAATGTGTTACAAAAAGTTTTCGGTGTTTAGGTGTTGGTCCACCACAAGCCTCCGGAACATCCCCAGTGCTCCTTGTCATAGATTCTGCAAGTCTCTACTAGAGGGATGGACACCATTCTTCCAAAAGATATTTGGATATATTATTATGATGATGGCGGTAGACATCACTGTCTAACACGTCAGTCCAAAATCTCCCATAGGTGTTCAGTTGGGTTGAGATCTGGTGACTGTGAAGGCCATAGCATATGATTTATAACATTTTTATCCTCATCAAACCATTCAGTGACCTCTATTGCCCTGTGGATGGGGGCATTGTCATCCTGGAAGAGACCGCTCCCATCAGGATAGAGATGTCTCATCATAGGATAAAGGTGATCACTCAGAATAACTTTGTATTGATTTGCACTGACCATTCACTCTAAGGCCCTGAACCCCAATAAGTGGCTCTCACATGCCAGGTCCGGCCTGCGAGAGCCAAATGTCTGGCCTGCGCCAACCCATTGGCACTAACGTGAAATAAAGTTTGCAGCATGTGAAAAAAAAGTGTCGTGCTCTACTTTATTTTGACCTCATCGTACACTTGACCTATGTCGTGTGTGTGTTAACATAAGACATACGCTGCGTTTTCCATGTCCATGTCTGATGCAGACTAATACATGCATTTGTTTTATCCAGACTTGACTACTGTAATGTTCTGTTCTCAGGTCTGCCACATGCTAGTACTAAAAGACTTCAGATGGTTCAGAATGCTGCAGCTAGAATCTCAACTAAAACTAGAAAAGTTAACCATATTTCACCAATTCTTCCCTCCCTTCATTGGCTTCCTATCCATGTTAGATCAGGCTTCAAGGTGCGTCGGCTGCCTTATAAAATCCTAAATGGGCGTGCCCCATCTTACCTGTCCGATCTCCTTAAACCGTACAGTCCATCTCAAGCTTTTCACTCTCAAAATACAGGGCTCCTGTCTGTACCTAAGGTTAAAAAGAAGTCAGCTGGTGGCAGGGCCCGTCAGACAATCAGTCTGTTGAGTCCTTTAAATTCAAACTTAAAACTCGTCTTTTTGCCTTAACCTACAATTAGTTGTCTTTGAGTACTTCACAACCTGTACTGCATGGCGGGTCAATTTCTGTCTCAATGAATTTGCCAAGCACTGTTCTGCTGACAAGATTATAGAGTATAGATTATTGATTATTACAAACTGTTCTCGGGCGGCACGGTGGAGCAGTGGGTAGTGTGGTCGCCTTACAGCAAGAAGGTCCTGGGTTCGAGCCCCGGGGTAGTATAACCTTGGTGGGTCATCCCGGGTCGTCCTCTGTGTGGAGTTTGCATGTTCTCCCCATGTCTGCGTGGGTTTCCTCCGGGGGCTCCGGTTTCCTCCCACAGTCCAAAGACATGTAAGTCGGGTGAATTGGCCATACTAAAATTGTCCCTGGGTATGAATGTGTGTGTGTGGGCGCCCTGTGATGGCCTGGCAGCCTGTCCAGGGTGTCTCCCGCCTGCCGCCCAATGACTGCTGGGATAGGCTCCAGCATCCCCGCGACCCTGAGAGCAGGATAAACGGTTCAGATAATGGATGGATGGACAAACTGTTTTCTTCTCTCACATCTTTTCTCTCTCTCTGGATGATGTCTTCTCCTTCCTCTTCTCCCGTGTATGTGAATCGTGTGATGCCAGTCTCCCCCATGTGTACATGTAGTCTTTACTCCTCCCAAGTGTCCATGGTGATGGTGGTAACCACCTGGATGCTGCTTGGCATCCTCCTCATCACATTTTTTATATATCATATAAATCCACGTAATTTTGTTATCCTGTTTCAATGTTATATCCTTCTATCACCCTGATGTGTGTCTGTTTTTTCTTGTCTCTTCTCCTGCGTACGTGTGTGTGATGTGAATCTCCCCTGTGTGCATGTGTAGTCTGTCCTCCTGTCAGGTCTATATGGTGATGGTGGTTATGTGGCTCAGGTTGTGGGCTGTTCTTGTGGCATCTGGACACTGCTTGGCATCCTCCTCATCATATTCTTCATATACATCTTATAATTCTGTTATCCTCTTTCAATGTTGTATTCTGTAAATTGTGTACACACAACATCCATTGCACGTCCGTCCGTCTTGAGAGAGAGATCCCTCCTCTGTTGCTCTCCCTGAGGTTTCTTCCTATTTTTTCTCCCTGTTAAAGGTTTTTTTTTAGAGAGTTGTTTCCTATCCAATGAGAGGGTCTAGGGACAGGATGTTGTAATGCTGTTAAACCCACTGAGGCAAATTGGTAATTTGTGATAACAGGCTATACAAATAAAATTGAATTGACTTGACTTGACAACACAAGGGCTTGGTTCACAGGTTTATCGTTATTAACCCAGCACTTTTAGCATTTCATTGCATTATTCACAAGTCAGTGTTGTGCACTAAACTGTGTGGGGAAATTAAAGAAGTGATGGATACTGACGAGACTGGTAAATTTCATTCGCGAGAGTTCTAGTCTGCAACCTTGTCTTTTCAGAGCATTGCTGGAGGAAATGTCAGCAGAACACAAGGCTCTTTTGCTGCATAATGATGTTCACTGGCTGAGCAAAGGTCATGTGTTGGAGAGGGTGTGCGACCTGTGCGATGAGCTTGTGTCATTTTTATCCGGACTGTGGAGCCAAAAAGCCCAAGAACATCAGGGGTTTTTAAGTGACAATAAGGTGATGGCATATGTTATTTTTTTGTGTAACATCATGTGTCATCTAAATCAACTGAATCTGCAATTACAAGGCAAGAACCACACTGTTGTGGACATGTATGAGGCGATTGAAGCTTTCCAAATCTGAATCTTTTGGAGAGAGACATTCAAAGAAGAACGTTGCACTTTCCACTTCTGCGGGAGCATTGCAAGAACAACGAAATGCAGGACAATCCAGCGATGAAGGATTTCGTGATGAGCCTGGCAGAAAACTTCAAGGAATGATTTGAAAGCTTCCTGAAACTCTCAAATGACATCCTCCTCTTCCTGAGACAGCCGTTCTCCATTTCGACTGATGGCCAGTTGACTTTTTTTTTTTTTTTTTTTAATTTTATTCTACAGCGGATCATTCGTTTCCATTTCTTCCTGTCTTCTGCGTCTTCCTCTGTCACACATGCCACCTGCATGTCTTCCCTCACCACATCCATAAACCTCCTCTTTGGCCTTCTTCTTTTCCTCTTACCTGGCAGCTCCATATTCAGCATCCTTCTCCCAATATACCCAGCATCTCTCCTCCACACATGTCCAAGCCATCTCAATCTTGCCTCTCTTACTTTGTCTCCAAACCGTCCAACCTGAGCGGTCCCTCTAATATATATTTTTTTTATTGATATACTTTATTAATCTCCGTGGGGAAATTACGCTCTGCATTTAACCCATCCTAGCTGTGTAGCTAGGAGCAGTGGGCAGCTGCAGCGCCCAGGGACCAACTCCAGTTCTCCTTACATTGCCTTGGTCAGGGATGCAGACAGGAGTATTAACCCTAACATGCATGTCTAATTTGATGGTGGAGGAAACCGGAGCATCAAGAGAAAACCCACCACAGACATTGGGAGAACATGCAAACTCCACACAGAGGACGACCAGGGGTGACCCCCAAGGTTGGACAACCCCGGGGTTCGAACCCAGGACCTTCTTGCTGTGAGGTGACAGTGCTAACCACTGAGATATCGTGCCACCCCATAGGCATATACTGCATAGGCCAAAAGGCTGGTACCTTCCATAGATGAGGCAACTCTTCAAATGGAGGTGTTGGAAATGGGAACACCTGATTTGCTCAAAGCACAACACAATGATATTGGGGTGAGTGACTTTTGGATCAACGTGGTTCCCCAAGCTCAATTCAAAAACATGACAGCAATTGCAATGCTCCTACTCACAATTTTCCCTTCCACGTACATATGTGAGTCATCGTTTTCTTCAATGAACTCTATCAAGAACCAGGAAAGAAACAGACTCTCCAATGCACATCTTGGCCAGTGCCTCAGGCTTGCCACAACAGAATACAGGCCCGACATCGGAAGCATTTCCTCATCTCGTCGCTCTCACTTCTCTCACTGATTAGTGAATGAACAGCCATTTATTTTTGTCCATTCGTCCATACGTCCATAATTAAATGGTTGGTTTTGGACTTGTTTTGTTTCAAGACTCCATTTTTTTTTCTTATGTGACTGTCAACACAGGCTTTGAGAATCTCAGGCCTAAATTATTACTACTACCAACACCACTCATCATCGTCAACCATCACTCGGGGTCAAGTATGACTGTCCTCCATCTAGGTCTTTGTGGGTCTTCAGGTGGGTGTAGAGGCCGATCCTAGAGATGCATATTTTGGGGCAATGTGGGCAAGGGTGTGAAGAAGCTGTTGAGGATGTGGTTTGGGCCTTTCTGGTAACTCGCTCCTTTCTGAATCTGCACTTGTTTTCAGCAGCAGAGTGGAGGCCATGGTTGTGGCACCCAGCACCCTCACAGACAGCCAGTTTCCAGGCCTCCCTGTTTTTGCTGCTTGTTCCCATGTGTTAAGGTCAATGCCAAACCTTTTGATGTTATCTATTTATCAATTCTTTTGTCCTTCTGTGGCATGTCATCCTGTCACTAGCTGAGAGTAAAGGGCTTGTTTCAGGAGGTGAGAGTCAGACTTGCGGAAGACATGGCCAGTCCATCTCAGCTGAGATGGACTGGCTCAATCTTGAGATGGCCCAGCTGGCACAGCTGAAACAATGGTGTATTTCAATGTCAATGTTGGCTTTGGAGGAGAGAAGGCTGCCAAGATACGGGAACTGTTCCGCGTTTTTGAGTCTGGTGTTGTCGACAGAGATGGATGGGGGCAGAGCAGGCATATTTCTGTTGAGTGGGGGTTGGTAAAGGATATGGGTCTTTTTTATGTTAATGGCCAGGCCAAGCTGCTTGTATGCCTTTGCCAAGGCGTCCAGTAAGGTCTGTAGTTCCTCTTCTACGAGGGACACTAAGGTGTTGTCATCGGCATACTGCAGCTCAATGACAGATGTGGTGGTGGTTTTACTTGTAGCCCTGAATCTGTTAATGTTTAGAAGATTCCTATCAGTTCTGCACATGATTTTACTCCCAAAGGCAGACTAGACCCATGAGGTGCAGGATGGTGGCAATGAAGACAAAGAACAAGGTTGATGCAATAACACAGCCTTGTTTAACTCCTGTGTGGACCTTGAAAGACTCTGTCTCATCTCCATAACTGCTGAGTACTCTAGCTGACATATTTCCATGTGGTAGTCATAGTACTCTGATATATTTGTCAGAGCAGCCTATTTTTGACAGAATTAGTCAGAGGGCCTGATGGTTTATGGAATCAAAACCTTTGGTTAAGTCTATGAAGGCTATGTACAATGGTTGAATCTGTTCCTGGGCTTTTTCTTGGAGTTGGAGAGCGGTAAAAATCATGTCCATGGTACCTCTGTTCGGATGAAAACCGCTCTGGGATTCTGACAGAATTCCCTCTGATATTGGGAGGAGTCTATTGGCCAAGACCCTCGCCAGGGCTTTCCCTGTGGTGGAAAGCAGGAAAATACCACGGTAGTTTCTGCACTTAGCTTTAGCCCCTTTCTTAAAGATGGAGACAATGAGTGCATCCCTAAGTTGTGCAGGGATTTCCTCTGTTTACCATATTTAAAGTAGCAGGGCATGGATATGTCTGAGGAGTGTAGGTCCACCTTCTCTCAATACTTCTGCTGGTATTCTTTTTGGACCGGCATCCTGGACATCTCTTAGTCTAGGTGCTACTGCCATGTCCTCTTCTTTGGGTTGTTGAGGGAGTTGCTGGAGGGTATCCATCTCAGAGCTAGAGTCCCAGGTTAAAAGGTATTCTTTCCGCCTCTCTTTGATTGACTGTTAGCAGTGTGGGCCCATCTTTGGAGCAAAGGGAGGTTAGATGGCAGCAGCTGGGCCGTATATTGCTTTAGTAGTGTCGAAGAAGCCTCTGGTATCCAAGAGTCTGCAAAGTGTTGGATCTCAAGGGCCTTCTTTGTCCAGCACTGGTTCTTCAATTCCCAATTTGTGTCCATTTATCCGTAATTAAATGGTTGGTTTTGGACTTATTTTGTTTCAAGACTGATTTTTTTTTCTTGTGTGACCTTCAACACAGGCTTTGAGAATCCCAGGCATATTAATACTATCACCACCACCACTACTACTACTACTACTACTACTACAACTACTACTATTGCTACTAACAATAATATTAATAATAATAATAATAATAATAATTGTTATTATTATTATTATTATTAATAATAATAATATTACAACCCAGCCACTGAGGATGCACAAGCCAGTGCATTCTTAGTGCCGGTCCCAAGCCCGGACAAATGGGGAGGGTTGCGTCAGGAAGGGCATCCGGCATAAAATCTTTGCCAAACCAAATATGCGGATCATAAATAAGATTTCCATACCGGATCGGTTGAGGCCCGGGGTACCAACGACCGCCACCGGTACTGTTAACCAGCAGGGTGCCGGTGGAAACTATGCTACTGTTGGCCAAAGGAGAAGGAGAGGGGGAAGGCATGTCCAGAGGCAGGGAGAGAGGAGAAAAGGTAGGCATGTGGAGGTGAGAGTCGGAACTTTGAATGTTAGCACTATGACTGGTAAAGGGAGAGAGCTGGTTGATATGATGGAAAGAAGAAAGGTAGGCATACTGTGTGTGCAAGAGACTAGGTGGAAGGGGAGTGAGGCCAGGAGTATCGGAGGTGGGTTCAAACTCTTCTACCATGGTGTGAATGGGAGGAGAAATGGGGTAGGGGTAATTCTGAAGGAAGAGTATGTCAAGAGTGTGATGGAGGTGAAGCGAGTGTCAGCGAGAATGATGAGTATGAAGCTGGAAATTGAAGGTGTATTGCTGAATGTTATCAGCGCATATGCCCCGCAAGTTGGGTGTGAGATGGATGAGAAAGAAGAATTCTGGAGTGAGTTGGACAACATGGTGGAGAGGGTACCCAAGGAGGAGAGAGTGGTGATTGGAGCGGACTTCAATGGGTATGTTGGTGACGGGAACAGGGGTGATGAGGAGGTGATGGGAAGGTATGGAGTCAAGGAGAGAAATGTGGAAGGACAGATGGTGGTCGATTTTGCGAAAAGGATGGAAATGGCTGTGGTCAATACATATTTCAAGAAAAGGGAGGAACACAGGGTGACGTACAAGAGTGGAGGAAAGTGCACAGGTGGACTATATCTTATGTAGAAGGCACGAGCTAAAAGGGATTGGAGACTGAAAGGTGGTGACAGGGGAGAACGTAGCTAGGCAGCATCGGATGGTGGTCTATAGGATGACTTTGGAGACCAAAAACAGGAAGCGAGTGAAGGCAAAGCCAAAGATGAAATGGTGGAAGTTGAAGAAGGAAGACTGTTGTGTGGAGTTCGGGCAGAAGTTAAGACAGGCAGTGGGTGGTAGTGAAGAGTTGCCAGATGGCTGGGTAACCACTGCAGAAATAGTGAGGGAGACAGCTAGGAAAGTACTTGGTGTGTCATCGGGACAGAGGAAGGAAGACAAGGAGACTTGGTGGTGGAATGAGGAAGTACAGCAAAGTATACAGAGGAAGAGGTTGGCAAATAAGAAGTGGGATAGTCAGAGAGATGAAGAAAGTAGACAGGAGTACAAGGAGATGCAGCGTAAAGCAAAGAGAGAGGTGGCAAAGGCAAAGGAAAAGGCATATGGTGAGTTGTATGACAGGTTAGACACTAAGGAAGGAGAAAAGGACTTGTACCGATCGGTTAGACAGAGGGACCAAGCCGCGAAGGATGTGCAGCAAGTTAGGGCGATCAAGAATAGAGACAGAAATGTGCTGACAAGTGAGGAGAGTGTGCTGAGAAGGTGGAAGGAGTACTTTGAGGGGCTGATGAATGAAGAAAATGAGAGAAAGAGAAGGTTGGATGATGTAGGGATAGTGAATCAGGAAGTTCAGTGGATTAACAAGGAGGAAGTGAGGGCAGCTATGAAGAGGATGAAGAGTGGAAAGGCAGTTGGTCCTGATGACATACCTGTGGAGGCATGGAGATGTTTAGGAGAGATGACAGTGGAGTTTTTAACTAGATTGTTTAACACAATCTTGGAAAGTGAGAGGATGCCTGAGGAGTGGAGAAGAAGCACACTGGTGACGATCTTCAAGAACAAGGGTGATGTGCAGAACTGTAGCAACTACAGAGGTATAAAGTTGATCAGCCACAGCATGAAGATATGGGAAAGAGTAATAGAAGCTAGGTTAAGAGGAGAGGTGACGATCAGCGAGCAGCAGTATGGTTTCATGCCATGAAAGAGCACCACAGATGCGATGTTTGCTTTCAGAATGTTGATGGAGAAGTATAGAGAAGGCCAGAAAGAGTTGCATTGTGTCTTTGTAGATTTAGAGAAAGCATACGACAGGGTGCCGAGAGAGGAGGTGTGGTATTGTATGAGGAAGTCGGGAATTGCAGAGAAGTATGTAGGATATGTATGAGGGAAGTGTGACAATGGTGAGGTGTGTAGTTGAAATGACAGATGGGTTCAAGGTGGAGGTGGGATTACATCAAGGATCGGCTCTGAGCCCTTTCTTGTTTGCAATGGTGATGCACAGGTTGACAGACAAGATCAGGCAGGAGTCTCCATGGACGATGATGTTCGCAGATGACATTGTGATCTGTAGCAAGAGTAGGGTGCAGGTTGAGGAGAGCCTGGAGAGGTGGCGGTATGCACTGGAGAGAAGAGGAATGAAAGTCAGTAGGAGCAAGACGGAATACATATGTGTGAATGAGAGAGAGGACAGTGGAATGGTCAGGATGCAAGGACTGGAGGTGACGAAAGCATTTGAGTTTAAATACTTGGGGTCAACTGTCCGAAGTAATGGGGAGTGCAGTAGAGAGGTGAAGAAGAGAGTGCAAGCAGGGTGGAGTGGGTGGAGAAGAGTGTCAGGAGTGATTTGCGACAGAAGGGTACCAGCAAGAGTTAAAGGGAAGGTTTACAGGATGGTTGTGAGACCAGCTATGCTATATGGTTTGGAGACAGTGGCACTGACGAAAAGACAGGAGGCAGAGCTGGAGGTGGCAGCATTGAAGATCCTAAGATTTTCAATGGGAGTGAGAAAGAAGGACAGGATTAGGAATGATTATATTAGAGGGACTGCTCAAGTTGGACGGTTTGGAGACAAAGCAAGAGAGGCAAAATTGAGATGGGTTGGACATGTGTGGAGGAGAGATGCTGGGTATATTGGGAGAAGGATGCTTAATATGGAGCTGCCAGGTAAGAGGAAAAGAGGATGGCCAAAGAGGAGGTTTATGGATGTGGTGAGGGAGGACATGCAGGTGGCTGGTGTGACAGAGGAAGACACAGAAGACAGGAAGAAATGGAAACGGATGATCCACTGTGGCGACCCCTAACGGGAGCAGCCGAAAATAGTAGTAGTAGATTATTATTATACCAGCAACAACATCTGCACATAAAACAACTTTTACTGGTGCAATGAAAAAAAACTGGATATTTTGGCCCTTGGCTTGGCATGCATGACGCTTCAATATCATGTAGAATTGATGGCCATGCCTGCTAATTGTAGTAACAATATAGAAATATAGAATGTAAGCTTATAACTGAACCAGAAAATACTTATTGTATTGTGGCTGGGGTGTATTCAGCCCCATGGAAATTGTAGATGCATCTTGCATTTCTTGGGTTTAATGTATCTATTGGTCTAGCTCTATATTCTTTACCAAGTCTTTAACTCGCAATTGTTCATTTACTTGGCCTACTCTGCATGAGCATGCCCTGCCTGATGTTTCTCTGCGTGTACACGACCCCAGTTTTGAAATCCCAACAGAAACTACTTGCTGTAATAGGACAGTAAAGATAACACTCAGTAAGCAACCCGTACTGCCTGAGAAAGTCTATTTACTTTGTGGTGATCAGTCTTATAGCTGTTTCCCAAGAAAAACCCCCAGTTGGTGTTACTTTCCATTTGTAGTGCCCCTAATCAGACAGGCATCCATATCACAATTATCATCATAATTACCATTATCATAAAAAAGGGGGGGGATGACCCAGTGGTTAGCACTGTTGCCTCACAGCAAGAAGGTCTTGGGTCCTGGGACCCCATCACCATCAACAGAACTGCTGTAGAAAAGGTCAAGAGCTTCAAATTCCTCGGTGTCCACATTACCGAGGACCTCACCTGGGATGAGCACACCAGCCATGTGGTGAAAAAGGCACAGCAACGCCTCTTTCACCTCAGGCGACTGAAGAAGTTCAGCATGAGCCCCAAGATTCGACTGGCCTTCTACAGAGGCACAACCAAGAGCATCCTGACTGGATGCATCACCGCCTGGCATGGGAACTGTACTGCCCACAGCCGCAAAAAACTGCAGAGGGTTGTGCGGATGGCCCAGGACATCAGTGGATGTGACCTTCCCTCCATCCAGAACATACGTATATGTACAATGGACGTTGTGTCAGCAAAGCCCATAGGATCATCAAAGACTGTTCCAGCTGCTACCGTCAGGCAAGCGGTACCGCAGCCTCAAAGCCTGGACCAGTAGGCTCCAGAACAGCTTTTTCCACCAAGCAACCAGGCTTTTGAACAAAGAACATTAAAGACACTAAGCCTGGTACGGGACTGATAGTACTGACTTATGGTCCTTAGCGGATAATCAGTTTACACACAAACACACACACACACACACAGACGTAGCTTAGCATACACAAACACACACAAATATGCAAACAACTACAAACACACATATGCACATTTATTAAGGCTGGGCTTACACACACACACACACACACACACACACACACACACACACACACACACACACACACACACACACACACACACACACAGCTCCTTACATACACCACACAATATGTATTATTATTACTGCTTTTTTGTTCTGTTTTGTAGTTATTTTATTACTATTGTTGCTGCAGTGTTGAGGAGCCGAAACACAAGAATTTTACTCTCTTGTACTTGTATAATGAGACGTAACAAATAAAGAATCTTGAATCTTGGTTTGAACCCCGGGGTTGTCCAATCTTGGGAGTCACCCCAGGTCGTCCTCTGTGTGGAGCCTGCATGTTCTCCCCATGTCTGTGGTGGGTTTTCTCCGGGTGCTCCAATTTCCCCCACCATCAAAAAGACATGCACGTTAGGGTTAATACTCCTGTCTTTGCCCATAACCAAGGCATGGCAAGACAAACTGGAGTTGGTCCTCGAACGCTGCACAGCGGCTGCTCACTGCTCCTAGCTACACAGCTAGGATGGGTTAAATGCAATTACGCCACTCTTCCAAGTGGGGTAATTGGCAAAGTACAATTGGAAGAAAAGGGAGAAAAAATCCCCCCAAAAAAAAAAAAAGTAATCAAAAGGGGTGATTGTGAAGACAATTTGTCATATAATCATACATGATGTTTGCTTGATTTTAATCTTTGACTGTGTTTCTTTAGTCTATATTGCTTAGATACTTAAAGTTCATATGTAACAGAGCAAAGATAGTGTTAAAAACTGTCTTCTCCATGTAAACAAATAAAGGCCTATTGTTAACTGTTAGCTGACAGCAGACAAATGTGTGGGGAAACTCAGAGTGTAGCAAAGTTTGTACACAGTAATTGGAGAAATGGCCTTGGTGGGATGTGAGCTGGAATACATGAGATAAGGAGAAGAACAGATAACTGCCCCATAAAAGAGGCTGTATTGTACTGACCGGCATGCACTTAAATATCTATGCTACGTGTGTCGGTTCGTGATATTAAAGTGTGACAATGCTGTAAGAGATTTTTCTCTTGCTAATTGCTACAGCAATGTCCCCAACTGGATATCCAGTCTCTGTTATATTGTTTATCCTATTTAACAAGGGCCAAGGTCGGATTTAAGATTTTTTTTGCCTTTTTCTTATTTAATTGTTGAATTTACTAGGAATATAGGGTCCTGGATGCCCAGCGCTGTGTGTCCAGGTCCCTCATCTACCTGTGAGTTTTATTTGTACTTATCAGAATCAGAATTAGAGTCATCTTTATTTGGCCATGTATCTTTGCACATACATGGAATTTGACTCCGGTTTAGTGGCTCTCAATGTACTTACATAGAATAAAAGCACAACAATTCAGGAATATATACAAGGAATGACTATATACAGGTGAAACAGGAAGGCCTTGTGCAATGGTGTAGAGTGCAAAGATGCTGGAATAAATATGTTAGCAGGTTACCTATATACACAAGGTAGGTGGACATGTCAGAATATGCATTTATACATACAATATACAGTATATACAGCATGCATAGATTTATTATGACAATGTTAAGTGTACGTCAGAGTAACGGCCTGCGGAAAGAAACTGTTCGTCTCGTTTTGGCGTACAGTACTCTGTAGCACCCACCAGAGGGCAGGAATTGGAACAGGTTGTGGCCAGGGTGTGATGGGTCTGCATTGATGTTGTCTGCCCATTTCCTGACTCTGGACATGTATAAGTCCTGAATGGAGGGCAGGCTGGCACCAATGAATTTCTCTGCAGACTTAACTGTCTGTTGTAGTCTATTCCTATCTGTTTGGTGGCTGATTCAAACCAGATAGTGATGGATGTGCAGAGAAGAGACTGGATTATTGCAGTGTAGAATTGAATCAGCGGTTCCTGAGGCAGGTTGAACTTCATGAGTTGACAGAGAAAGTACATCCTCTGCAGGGCCTTTGTGATGATTGTGTCTATGTTGAATCTTGGGAGATTGAGGATCCCAGAAAGCTGAAGGTTTCCATGGCGAGGGGGGCAGTGTTGGAGGCTCCTCCTGAAGTCCACTGTCATCTTCACTGTTTTGAGCGCATTCAGCTCCAGGTTGTTATGATTGCAGCAGAGGGCCAGCTCTTCAACCTCCCATCTGTATGCAAACTTGTCACAGTTCTGGATGAGGACGATGGTTGTTGTGGCGTATGCAAACTTCAGGAGTTTAACAGACAGGTCTTGTGAGATGCAGTCAATGTTCTGGAGGGAGAAGAGGAGAGGGGAGGGCACAAATGCCCTGGGGGGCGCCAGTGCTGATTGTCCAGGTGCTGGATGTGATTTTCCCCAGCCTCACCTGCTGTGTCCTGTCTGTCAGGAAGTTTTTGATCCACTGTCAGGTGGGGGCTGGTACAGTGAGCTGGGTGAGCTATTTATTTATTTGGTATGTTTGGGTGTCTGTTTGAATGAAATCCCTGCAAGTTTCTAATCCTTTTTTTTTTTATTTTTTTTTTTATTTGTTTTCTTGTTTGTTTGCTTTTTTTGGTGCGATTGTTTTTCTCATGAAGCCCATTTGGGCATAATGTAGACAGCCTGTGTATCCATTCCCTTTCTCCCTTTTTCCTTTGTGGCCCTGTTCAGTGTGGGTTGTTCTGGAGGATACAGAAGTGGATCTTTTTAATACCACATTTTCTGAAGAGCTGTACTAAGTGAGTGTGTGGTTTTGTTTTTTGTTGTTTATTTTTTATTTCTATTTTTCATTTTTTAATGTATGTATGCTGAGTAGTGTTAGCCTGGTTTTGGGTTTCACCTATGTAGTGCATACCACATTTGAGGCAAGTTATTGCCTATACACAGTTTTGTATTTGGTTTTTTTCTTTTTTCTTTTTTTCTTTTTCCTGAGAGGGGTAGGGCTCTTTTGGTTGTGGTATTTTTGATTATCCTTGTTTTTGTTTTTTTCTGTGTTCTCCATAGTTTTCTGTTTGTTGGGTTGAGTGGTTGCACTTTGCTTCTGGTGAGTGGGTCTTTCAGGTTTTCATTTTTGGGGTAGGTTTAAATCATTCTTCAGTAGCAGAAGATGTGTCTCTTTTGCTTCTTTATAACATTTTGTTTGAACTGGCAGTTTATTTGGAGGTTCATTTTATTGTATGTTGTGATTAGGGGGATGTGTTTGCATGTGATTTGGTTGCCTCTGCTCTGTTGGGTATCTTTTGTGATCCTGTGTACTCCTTCTGAGTTCTCTGCAGAAACTTTTTGTCATAGCCTGTGTTTAAGTGCTTCAGAGAGTGTTGCGGTGGCTGATTGGTAGTCCTCCTCTCTGGTGCATATTCTTTTGAACTGTATTAGTTGTGATTTTACCAATACTTTGAAGGTGTGTTTTAGGTGAAAGCTGTCTTTGTATAAAAGTTCATGTGTGTCAGTTTCTTTGAAGGACACTTTTGTGTCAAATTGGCCCATGCGTTCAAAATCCAGACCTTTGTATGCGGTGGTGTCTAGCGTACTGGATTAATGTCATATTTCGCTTGGATGGATGGTGTGAGTTGAGATGTGTTATGAATTCCTTAAATTCCTCTTGGCTGTGTTGCTATCCTCCCCATATGTCATCTAAATACCTGTAGTATTTAGTTTTTTGCATTTTTGCTGGAGCCTTTCTTCCCAGTTGGCCGTGGCTATGTCTGCATAGGCTGCTGCAAATTTTTTTGCCCATGACTGTGCCTCTGACTTGTAGGTATGTTCAGGTGCAGACTGGCCATTGGGAAGTTCATGAATTTTCCCAGTGAGCCAGTCTGGTGAGCACTAGTGTTGTTTCCCCAACCCTGGCATTATATGTATATCCGATAGGTCGTCTTAGCTGCAGTGACATGGCTGGCACAATCTGTAATAACAGCTAGCAGTTGCCATCACAACTGAAAGTGTCTAGCACTCTGGCAGTTAGTATCTAGCACTTGTTAAAAAGTATCTAGCACTTAGGCATTCAGGTGGCGTAGTGGTCTATTCTGTTGTTTACCAACACAGGGATCGCCAGTTCGAATCTCTGTGTTACCTCCAGCTTGGTCGGGCATCCTTACAGACACAATTGGCCGTGTCTGTGGGTGGGAAGATGAATATGGGTATGTGTCCTGGTCGCTGCACTAGCACCTCCTCTGGTCAGTCGGGGTACCTGTTCGGGAGGAAGGGGAAACTGGGGGGAATAGCGTGATCCTCCCCTGCGCTACGTCTCCCTGGTGAAACTCCTCACTGTCAGGTGAAAAGAAACGGCTGGTGACTCCACATGTATCTGAGGAGGCATGTGGCTGTCTGCAGCCCTCCCCGGCTCAGCAGAGGGGGTGGAGCAGCGACGGATACGGCTCAGAAGAGTGGGGTAATTGGCCAAGTACAACTGGGGAGAAAAAGGGGGAAAAATCCAAAACAAAAACCAGTATGTAGCACTTGTTGCCGAAACATGGATAGAAAGAGGAAAACCCGTGCCCAGTGGTGCAAAGAAAGTGTGCCAAAAAGAAAAAAGAAAAAGGCTTTGCTGGCTGACGTCACATAGTGTGCTAAGATAACGGATTTATTAAAGCAGTCTGCAGGTGATGACGAGGACAGTGGTAAAGAGGCAGAAACCACAAAGAGGAGTGAACAGGGAGCAGGTGCTTTATCATGCTTACTACATGCTATGTGCTATGTGCTATGAACTAGCTAAATGAACTAACAAAAGACCAAAATATTTTTGTTAACCTTGGGGTTTCAATGCTAGCATCCTGCTGCAGGTTTGACCATTTCCAAGGTTTAACTCGTCAGACTCAGTGTACAAACATTGAGAGAAGTTTATGCTAATTTTCTCTAAGGTGATTAAAACGTGGTCATCAGCTTCGACTGTAAATGGGTAAAATTAACATGTAAATTTGATCATTTTCTTCTTGACCACTCATCAATTCTTTTTCACTTTATAGCCTATAAGGCACATACTATTTGATAGCCAGCCCAGCAGTAAAAATGATTTGTTAAATATTTACTCTACAATCTAAACAAACAGGTGAACATGGCTCTGAACAAGAAAGGGAAAGGATGGAGGAGGAGGGAGCAGGAACCAGCACGGATCCAATTAGAGGTGCACTATTGAATGTTATTGTGTGACTGTGAAGTAAATTAGAACACAATACATAATTCATATGATCAGGTTGGACTACTTCATTCAAGTTAGTTTTGCATTACAAGAAAGAGAATGAATGGCAATTATGTTGCATAATACACCACATATATATTCGCTTATGTCAAGGTTGGACTATTCATTGTGAATTTAATGAATACAGTATTTGATGCCCATGTCAGATAGTCCAACTGATGTCTGTTTTATGCATTTTTAACAAACAGATGAACCTGAGTCAGACAGGGGAAGTTGTGAGGAAGTCTTTGCAGGGACCTCTATGGAGACAGGTGCGTGTGATGATCAGCCACTGAATAATAGATTTGAAAAGTAATTCATTGATTCAACTTTGAATTTTTGCTTTCTGTACACAAAAATATAGGGAGGAAAACCTTGGAAAATTAGTCCCATTGTTTTACATATTAGCCAAACACAAACAATATAAATTAACAGATTGTTTTTTGTTTAATTAATTATTTGTTGAGCGACAAACATGTTATGTCAGTTCGAGTTTGATGTCTCAATTTGGGGCTGCTTGACAGCAAATTCCAAGGCAGTTTTTTGTTGCTAGTCCACCCCTGGGTACATTTGTTCAATGAATTCAAAGTTGTTTCTTGTTAGATTAATCTTGAGTAGCTCTAGGATTTTTGTGTCGGTTCTGTCTTGTGGGTATTTGTTAAAATATTCACAAATTGCTTTGAGTCCTGATTCTGTGTCAATGTTGATGTAAAGGCTGTCGACACCTAAAGAAAAGATGAGAGTAGTTTGCAGTAGTTGGATCTTTTGAATTTTGTTGACAAAATAATTTGTATCCTTTATGTAGCTATTGTGTGTTTGTTTGCTAATGGGTTGAGATTGTAATCAGTGTGTTCTGCTATGTGGTAGGTTTCGCTACTGCAATCAGATACAATAGGTCTACCTGGTGGAATTTGGTAGGAGATGG
The DNA here is from genome assembly GCF_029633865.1 of Lampris incognitus. Classification (NCBI taxonomy): domain Eukaryota; kingdom Metazoa; phylum Chordata; class Actinopteri; order Lampriformes; family Lampridae; genus Lampris; species Lampris incognitus. The sequence continues at coordinate 29,226,335 of NC_079225.1, forward strand.
TCCAAGACAGGTCCACCTGTCTGAACCTGAACTCAGGATCGGGTCCAGACAGGTGCAGAGTCATAAGACTCCACTGTGGCAGTCATTGTCACCCAGACCTAGTCTGAGCACACCTTGGACCACAGCGCTGATGCCAGAGAAGAAGTACAAGTGTGGTTTTCTGCATGGACTCTTTTCAAAGATGCATCATTGGTTTGTAAATGTTGAACAGAGTGGGACAGAATATTAGCTTATGCCTCTCTTCTATGCAGCCACTTTCGTGTCATACGATTTCTTACATGTTTCTAACAATGTAAAAATGATTTGATTGTCTTTGTTTCAGAGCTCCAAAAAATGCTGTGGAGAGAACCAGGCCATTGTTGCTGTGACAACTGGATGTAGTCAGATATCCATAGGCAATGCACAGCCCATCACAAACAGCGTGAACATGGAGGACTCTATCAGAGATGACCAGGCCCTAAAACAGGGATGCCCAACCTTTTTTGAACCAAGATCTAGTTTTACATTTGTCAGCCAGCCGAGATCTACCAGCCCAAATATGGAACCATATTACTGTAATACCCATTCAATACACACAACAAACAGATAATAATAGAGGCACTGTACAGTATAGTTCTCTGTGTTAGAAAAGTAGAAATACATGTCATTCCCTACCTTAGTGGGACCGCTGGCACTGGGAGGAGGAGGCTAATTTCTCATAGTCAGGGTTGTAGCAGTTGTTTGCAAGCCTTAGGCAGGCCACAAGGTAGTCATCTGTCATTGTGGATCTGTACTTCGACTTGATGATCTTCATGTGAGAAAAAGCAGATTCCCATAGGCACGTTGATCCAAAAAGTGCTGTGAAGTTCATGGCCCATCTCCTGAGGTTGGGGTACTTTTCCTGCAGCAGTAGCTCCCAGAACGCTCCCTTCATCCCTTGTGTTGCTCTGGATTTAATCTCAATGTCAGTTTGAAGTGTGAGGATCTCATTCTCCACAGCAGGGCTGTCCAGGTGAAACAGTGATGTCACTTTGGATGCAATGTCATCCACATCAATACTTCCAAATGGAAAACACAGATAGCTAGCAACAAGTTCAATTGATGCAAAGTCAGTAAAGCGCCTATCAAACTCTGACAAGATGCTTATCAATCTGTGCTGTCGTTACCCTGATGTTTAAGTTCTGCCTACATCTGAGCAAAGTTTCGCGGGTCACTGCATTGCAGCCTACTTGACAGCAGTTGGAGCTTGCTTTTAAACGCATTCACTGAGCTGATCATGTTTATTACATAGTTATCCTTTCCCTGTAGTTCTAAGTTCAGCATGCTAGTGAGATCGGTTAGGAATGCCAAATCCAAAAGCCACTTGTTGTCCTCTACTTGTGCATATTTGGCACGTTTAGCGAGCTTAAGAACACCTTTGATTTCAGGCTCTCACTGAATCTCTCGAAAAAGTTACCTCTGCTCAGCCACCTTACATCCATGTGCAGCAACCTGTCTGTGTGTTCTGCTTCTGTCCTGTCTCCACCATGTCTGCACGAAATAGCCTCCTCTGTAGGCTCCTTGCCCTAACCGAGCACACAATCTTCATAGCAATATCCATCACTTCTTCCATGTTTAAGAGCGTCCCACACAGCGCTTGTTGGTGAATTATTCAATGATAATTAAGGAAGTTCGGGGAAGAATCACTTTGCTTGCACAATCCAACAAACCCATTAGTACGGCCTACCATAGCAGGTGCGCCATCAGTTGTAATGGAGATGAGTTTAAAAAGGGGCAGTTTATTCTGGTTAACAAATTCCATGAATGGTTGAAAACTATCTTCACCTCTAGTCTGTCCTTCAAGTGCAAAATGGTGAGCAGCTCTTCTTTTGCGCTCATGTCTTCAAAGGCCATTCTAGTGAAAATTCAGAACTGTACCACATCTACCATATCTGTTGACTCGTTGAACTGGAGGGAAAAAAACATTCACATGTGTCAATGTCCTTTGGTTGCTCATGAAGATTCTCGGCCATTTCCTTACAGCGCCGTGTAACAGTATTCCGGGATAGGTGAACGTCTTTAATGGCATTCATAATGTCCGTTTTAATCTTGAAATCACCGAAGAGTCAATCCGCAGCCACAACAAATGCGTCTTTCACAATTTCGCCATCTTTGGAAGAGTTCTTATGCTTATCAAGAACATACCATGGTATCGTTGCAGCCTTACCCTTGGTGTTGGGTCTCGTAAAAATTGACTGTTGTGCTGCTAATTGAGACTTCAATCCCTACAATTTTCTGGCTCGTAAAGCTGTTTTCACTGGGGAATCTGTATCATAGCTTTTGTGCACCATTTTAAAATGCTGCTCCACACTACCCTTCCTTGGTATAGCCACATTAGCATTACAGATCAGAGAGATGGATTTTGCATTGGAATAAACGAAAAAATAATCTTCCTCCCATTCATTGTGGAAATGATAAGTTTTCGATCTTTGGGCTTCTGCCATTGTGTTGTTTGTCATCTCCAAACTCAAAAGGAAACTAAAGAGAAGTCGATCTTGTTAACGTTAGTCACGGCTCTCGTCTCCTCTTCTCCACTTTGACACTGACAGTGAATGTAAGGTTACGCCTTCATACGTCAGAGCTTGTGAGTGAGATAATTCGTCAATAACATCTTGATTGACAGTGAATCTGTCTAACACAGGACTAACGCTGCCCTTGCCCCTCTTAATGGTTAGTCAGATTCAGTGTCAACCAAGATGTGAACACAAGGGACTGGCCAATTTTTTTTTTTTTCAAAATCTAACTCCATTTTTCACAATCATCTCGCGATTGACTGGCATTCAGTCCGATTGCGATCGACTGGTTGGGCACCCTGGCCCTAAAAGAAAAAGCTAAAAGAGTCAAGCCTCTGAGAAGACTGTCTTCAAAGGTAGGACACAACCACATAAAACACTTGTTATCAAACTATGGCAGGGTTAGGGTTCCATCCAGCTAGACGGAGACTACTGATGTTGCAGATTTGGCCAATTTGTTTGTTTATGTCAGATATGACTATGATGGTGCAGCTCAGGAGGACTTTCTATTCTGTAAATCCCTGCACACCAGAACTACAGCCAAGCACACATTGCGGCTCCTGAACGCATTCGTCCAAGAGAATGGGCTTGATTGGAAAAAGTGTGTTGGAGTCTGCACAGACGGCGCCAGGGATATGACAGGTCACCACAGTGGAGAAGCAGCTTGAGTTGGCGAGCTGGCAACCGAGATGCGATGGACTCACTGAAGCATCCATCGCAAGGCTCTGGCTCTGGCTCTGGTGAAGTAGGTGCCTGAAGAATTGAAGTCTGTACTGGAATTGGCTGTGAAAATTGTGAACATCATTTAGGCCGATGCATTCGTGCCTATTCCATGTGCTCTGCAATGAGATGGGCAGGGAGCATGTCCAACTAGTAAGCCTGTCCAACTCTTGCGTCACATGGAAGTAAGGTGGCTATCAAGAGGGAAGATGCTTTCGAGACTGTCTGAATTGCAGTGAGGGGTACAAATTTTCTTACAGGGCAAACATTTCCCGTTATCAGATGTTCTCGAAGAGACTGTGTGGCTCAGTAAACTGGCATACTTGTCGGACATTTTCTCTTGTTTAAACAAATTGAATTTGGGACTACAGGGTCTTTCCAATGTTTTTGATGTGCAGGTCAAAATCAACACAATGCTGAAAAAGAGTTGTTCAAAATCAATGTAAGGCAGGTGATGTTTTAGTTTTCCCTGATTTGGAGACTTTTTTGTCCGACAATGACCTGAGCCTTGATGTTGGAGTCAGGGACAACATCGTTGCGTACCTCGTCTCATTCAGACAACTGTTCCATGAATATTTCCCAGTGACGGCCAAAGCGAACAACTGGATGAGAAACCCATTGAGCATCGAAACCTCTGAAATGCCCAAGGACTTCATTGTTGGTGAGAAGGAGAGTTTAATAGAATTGTCTTACGATGAAACATTGAAGTCTGCTTTCAGAAGTCCGTCGTTGTTGGACTTTCGGATACAGCAACACAGCAAATACCCTGCACTTTTGAACAAGGCCATGCACTTTCTCCTTCCATTTGCCACCACATATCTGTGTGAGAGAGGCTTCTCTTCATTTGTCATCATGAAAACAAAATACAGAAACAGAACGGATGTCAGGCCAAAGCCGAGTCTGAAGCTGAACTCGATTGACCCAGACATCGCAGGACTGTGTTGACTGAGGCAGGCACACACGTCTCGTTAGGTGTATCTAAGTTGTCAACAGTCACCAACGTGCTGGCCAACTTTGAACATTATTTTTATTTAACCTAAAACATTTCAAACAGGTTGTTGGTATAGAGTTGGTATTCTTTTTTTTTGTGGATTTTTTTCCCCTTTTTCTCCTCAATTGTATCCGGCCAATTACCCCACTCTTCCGAGCCATCCCGGTCTCTGCTCCACCCCCTCTGCTGATCCGGGGAGGGCTGCAGACTACCACATGCCTCCTCTGATACATGTGGAGTCACCAGCCACTTCTTTTCACCTGACAGTGAGGAGTTTCACCAGGGGGACGTAGCGCGTGGGAGGGTCACGCTATTCCCCCAGTTCCCCCTCCCCCCCGAACAGGTGCCCCCGACCAACCAGAGGAGGCGCTAGTGCCACGACCAGGACACATACCCACATCTGGCTTCCCACCCACAGACACGGCCAATTGTGTCTGTAGGGTCGCCCAACTAAGCCAGAGGTAACACAAGGATTCGAACCGCCGATCCCCGTGTCGGTAAGCAACAGAATAGACCACCATGCCACTCGGACGCCCTACAGTTGGTATTCTTAATGTTCTCACTTGTTGTGTGTGTGTGTGTGTGTGTGTGTGTTTTGAATGAAGTACAGTTGTTATTCTTAATGTTCTCACTTGCTGTGTGTGTGTGTGTGTGTGTGTGTGTGTGTGTGTGTGTGTGTGTGTGTGTGTGTGTGTGTGTGTGTGTGTTTGAATGAAGTACAGTTGTTATTCTTAATGTTCTCACTTGCTGTGTGTGTGTGTGTGTGTGTGTGTGTGTGTGTGTGTGTGTGTGTGTGTGTGTGTGTGTGTGTGTGTGTGTGTTTTGAATGAAGTACAGTTGTTATTCTTAATGTTCTCACTTAGCTGGTCCGATGGTGGTGAGCTTTCAGTGAAAAAAAAATGTATTTAAATGAAATATACTTAATTTTCTCACTTGCTGTGTGTATGTGTGTGTGTGTGTGTGTGTGTGTTTTGAATGAAGTACAGTTGTTATTCTTAATGTTCTTGTGTGTGTGTGTGTGTGTGTGCGCGCGCATGTGTGTGTTAGAATGAAGTACAGTTGTTATTCTTAATGTTCTCAGGGGGGTGTGTGTGTGTGTGTGTGTGTGTGTGTGTGGGTGTGTGTGTGTGTGTGTGTGTGTGTGAGGGGCAGCCCCTTGCATTGTATGAGAGTTGTGTGGAAGAGTTTAAGTGCCGCTGCTAGTGCCACCCCTTTTTGCAGCATGGCTGTGGCTGACAGCAGTCAACGATAGCTATAATATTCTTATTAGGGAAAAATTTGCCTCCTGCGTGAACTATGAGTAGCTGAATAGGGAAGGCCTTCGCTACTTTATTTTAACATTGGTCATAATGGGGGTACTTAGTGAGCCAAATATTTTCTGAGGTGGTACGTAGTGCAAAAACATTGAGAACCACTGCTTTAGAGTTTTAGGAGAAGGGAATTAAAATTTGGTCATAAATTGTCTTGTATTAGTACAAAGAATACAGCTGTACTCTGAGTGCACTCTATCTTGGACCTATCAGCACTGATTCTACAAGGCAGCAGCCATGACACCCTCCATAACATCCATAAAGTCCTGAAAAAAAAAGTCTGTCTGAAAAGTTTTCTGCAAAAATGGATTGTCCCACATTTCACTCAACTGAATCTGGTCATTTTAAACTGAAAACAGCTGTTGTACATTTCATGATAATCCAGTTCCAGTCTTGACCGGTGTTTATTCAGTAATCTCAAACTAGTGATGGTCTCTCCTCCCCTTCAGGGCCAGTAGCCATCGCCGGGTGGTGGGTGTTGCCAATGCCACGTCAGCGCTGTACTTTTACAATATGAGCAAAACAAGGCAGGTTTTCACCAGAGCACAATATATGCTGTTGACACCCACTCACATGACCCCCCCCCCCATAATGTACTACTCGGGTCAGTCATATGACCGTTTTTAATATTTGCAACACAAAATAAGAAAGGCCTAAAAACTTACTTCCTCCAACAATCCAACTTTAATTCTTAAATGGTCTCTGGTGGCACTTTGTAGCTGACATTAATCGTTTAATACTATAACTGTGTCCTCCTTCTACCCGCACACAATATTTTATGTTCTTTTGATGAAGATATGTCTGTTATACTACGTGTCAATGTAAATCAGCTTTGTACTTTGATTCTCCTATTCACCACCTATAGATCTAAGACACACTTACACCAAATGTACTCAACATGACATGTACTCTACTATGATATGATTACCATGTAGCAATTGTACAATTACTACCACTACTACTACTACTACCCCTGCTACCACTACCACTACTACAACTACCTACTACTACACAACCAAAACCACTACTACTACTACTACTACTATTACTACTACTACTACACCTACCACAACCACTACTACTACTACTACTGCTATGACTTCATATAGTACTACTACGATATGTTTACTATGTAGCAAGTGTACTATTATTTCTTCATAGTACTACTATGTAGTAAATGCACCATTAGTACTACTTCATGGTACTACTATGATGGTTACTATGTAGCAAATAGATCTTTACAACTACGTTATAGTAGTACTATGATTTAATTAAGTCAAGTCAAGTCAATTTTATTTGTATAGCCCGATATCACAAATTAGCCTCAGGGGGCTTTACAGCAACACAACATCCTGTGTTAAGTGCCAGGAGGATTGCCGTGACTTGTACATTGGGAAACTAAACAGACTTTGGACAAGAAGACGGCACAACACAGGTGAGCTAACACGTCAGGCCAGGACTCCGCAGTGTACACCCATCTACAGGCCAGTGGACACTCTTTCAAGGATGAGGATGTGCACATCCTTGATAGCGAGGAACGGAGGAATGCTGGTTTGAACGGGGCATTAAAGAAGCCATCTATGTGAAGAGGGAACGACCATCCCTGAACCGGGGTGGGGGGCTAAGAGTACATGTGTCGCCATCTTACAATGCTGTGATTGCAAACATTCCCAAATCCTCTGTGAATAGTACACATGGCCACTGAAACTCTTATTAATGGTCACACCCATATCTGCATATGAAACTGATCGTTGGTTTTGGTCGTTATGCAGCTGTATTGTTTATATGGGTGAGGACACCTGCAGTCAGTTCAGACTGAAGAGGTCACTTAGATGAGTAATGAAACGTATCTGTCAATAAACACTGTATCCAGATGAACTGATTCAACTTTCTTTGATAGGGGCTAGTTGTTCTGCAGAGTGAATGAGCATTCAACTACCAATATTATCAGGGCCAGAACTTGTCCCAAGTGGAGCTCTCCACAAGTTCACTGACCCAGCTGCTGCGGCTGATGTTGATAACAGAGACTTTAGGAGGGCTGCCCCGCCAACCCAGAGTGACGGGATCGACAGTGTAAACGCTTAACCTCTACTCAAAATATCATTTGACAGGACGTCTGGGTAGCATAGCGGTCTATTCTGTTGCCTACCAACATGGGGATCGCCAGTTCGAATCCCCTTGTTACCTCCAGCTTGGTCGGGTGTCCCTACAGACACAACTGGCCATGTCTGTGGTTGGGAAGCTGGATGTAGGTATGTGTCCACATTTATCAGAGGAGGCATGTGGTAGTCTGCAGCCCTCCTCATATCGGCAGAGGGGGTGGAATAGCGACCGGAATGGCTTGGAAGAGTGGGGCAATTGTCCGGATACAATTGTGGAGGAAAAAAAGGGGGGGGGCATTGTTTGACAGGCAATATTTGTAAACCTACGTTAAATTAACCTTTTCAATACAATTTTCAGATGGGATGTGTTTAATTACTATGTAATAAATGTTCCATTACTACGACTTCATACTTCATACTTCTTTGCTCACTACTACTTCATATAGTGCTACTACGATTTGAATTATGATGTATGCAATGTACTATTATTACTTCATACAGTAGTACTATGATTTGATTACTATATATATAATGTACTATTACTACTTCATATAGTAGTACTATGATATGATTACTTTGTAGAGTTCTGTGATGCCAGTTGGTAACGTCTGAAAATGGCTTTGGGTAAAAGAGTCTTTTCTAAACGTGTCAGTGGGAATTGCGGTGGGGTGTGACTTTGTTTTCTGCGGTTGAAGCAGAATGGTGACCTGTGAACACTGCAGTGAAGCCACCTCAGCCAGTCAACAGACCACCGCATAACCCCGCTGCACGTACTGCAGACCTCCATCCATCTGACTCTACCGAGACAGAGAGAGAGAGACAGAGAGAGAGACAGAGAGAGAGAGAGAGAGAGAGAGAGAGAGAGAGAGAGAGAGAGAGAGAGAGAGAGAGAGAGAGAGAGAGAGAGAGAGAGAGAGAGAGAGGCATAAACTAAACAGTGGACCGATGGAAAAAGCACATAAGAGAAAGAAAAATTGGAATGAAAAGACCAATAATAAATTATATTGTAATGGGGTCAAACATCAAATCACTGAAATTTGAGGGGAAGAAAAACGCCAGCGACATTGCATCAACCAATATTTCAAATAAAGGGTTAGGGTTGGGCATTCCAATACATAGAAGGCTCAAATGTATAGCAGGTTAAATATACATGCCAGATTTATAGACAACTAATCAGGAAATTAAATAGATGAATAATGATTTGGTTTCAAAAAAGAAAATAAATTTCAATTGTTAGAAATCATTAGAAGCTAAAAAACTACCAACTCTTTGTTGGCTAGTAAGTGAAATTAAACCAGCGAGATTTACTGTCACCATTTCTTATTAAAATCATGAGATTATAGAGAATGAATAGTAAAAATCCTAATTATGACAAACAATACGGATATGGAAACTCATTAGCCATCTCAACTCAACATCCCCCGCCACCCCAACACACACACACACACACACACACACACACACACACACACACACACACACACACACACACACACACACACACACACACACATGAATATACATACAGACGTTCTCAAATTTGTCAGTACCCTTACTGCTCATTTAAATAATGCTTGATTCCCCGTGAAAAGTGATGAAATTAAAAGCCATTTTGTCATGTATACTTGCACGCCTTTGGTATGTGATTGGTATAAAGCAAAGAAGCTGTGAAAAGAGATGAACTGTTGCTTATTCTACAAAGATATTCTAAAATGGCCTGGACACATTTGTTGGTACCCCTTAGAAAAGATAATAAATAATTGGATTATAGTGATATTTCAAACTAATCTTCTCCAACCAGCTTTCAGCCTATTTAAATGGATAAAAGTAGTCAGTGGTTTGGTATCATTGTGTGCGCCACACCGAGCACGGACCAGAGAAAGCAAAGGAGAGAGTCGTCTGAGGAGAGCAGAAAGGAAATAATAGACAAGCATGGTGAAGGTAAAGGCTACAAGACCATCTCCAAGCAGTTTGATGTTCCTGTGACAACAGTTGCAAATATTATTAAGACGTTTAAGGTCCATGGAACTGGAGCCAACCTCCCTGGGCAAGGCCACAAAAGGAAAATCGACCGCAGATTGAACATTCAGAAAAAGAACCAAGGATAACTGCCAAAGAGAGACAAGCTGAACTCCAAGGTGAAGGTACATCAGTTTCTGTTTGTGCCATCCATTGCTTTTTGAGCAAAAATTGACTCTGTGGAAGAAGACCCAGGATGACTCCTCTTTTGAAAGAAAAACATCAAAACAAAACAGATTAGAATTTGCTAAAATGCATATTGACAAGCAGCAATCCTTCTGGGTGAATCTCATTTGGATGATCAAAACTGGAGCTTTTTGGCAACTCACATCAGCTCTATGTTCTCAGATGACAAAATGAAGCAGTCAAAGAAAAGAGCACCATACCTACAGAAAAACATGGAGGGGGCTCGGTTATATCTTGGGGCTGCTTTGCCTTACCTGGCACAGAGTGCCGTGAATCTGTGCAGGGTACAATGAAATCTCAAGACTATCAAGGCATTCTGGAGTGAAACATACTGCCCAGTGTCAGAAAGCTCCGTCTCAGACACAGTCATGGGTCCTTCAACAGGCTAATGACCCAACACACACAGCTAAACGCACCCATGAGTGGACAAGAACAAAACATTGGACTATCCTGACGTGACCTTCTATGGGTCCTGATCTGAATCCTGTCGAGCATCTATGGAAAGAGTTGAAATTTGCAGTCTGGAGAAAGCACCCATCAAACTTGAGACAACTGCAGCAGTTTGCTCAGGAAGAGTGGGCCGAAATATCCGTTAACAGGAGCAGAAGTCTCAACGAGAGCTACAGAAAACAATTTGCTGCAGTGATTGCCTCTAAAGGTAGTGCGGCAAAATATTCGGTTAAGGGTACCAACATTTTTGTCCATGCAATTTTCATGTTTTATTATTTACAATATTATGTTGACTAAAAAATCCAAAAGCAAAGTCTGATCTCTATGAAATATGAAATAAATAATGGTGGATGCCAATTGCTTTTGTCAATTTCAAGTTAGTTCACAGAAAATGTGCATTCGTTTTTTTGTGGAGGGGTACCAACAAATTTGAGCACATCTGTACATGTCATCCAGGCTAATTCATTTCTTATGCCTGCTATTATTTCACACCACAGTTGGCCACACTTTGTTTGTGCTAGATGCATTTTCCTGACGTTTTCAATTAGGAAAAATTGATGCACCAAAATAACTAATTAGGGTACCAAGACCGGGAAAGAACACCTCATGCTATCACGGCTTCATAATTGGTGTAATTTAGTCTGGTTTGCTTGATGTAGGTAGAGTCAGGGTGACACAGGGAAAAGTCAGATTAATTGCATGACTACCTGATTTGTTGGTTTTAATTTAGTGTTTAGGTGGGCAACATATCTGTTGGATTGGATGTGTATTGTAACTTCGACTTTAAGCCGTCTCTTTTTCCATTCAACCTGTCTTCTGTTTGGCTCTCTGCAATGTGAAGCATTTAAACCTGAGCAGTGCCATAAGTCATCATCCCTGTCAGCCGTCTGTATGGCCTGATATTACTTGTGTTGTAGATACACTGCATGAAAATTCAAGCGAAACTTATGTCAGTATGACTAACCAGTATGACCAGGAAAGCTAAAAACACTCCATCCTTTCCAGTCTTCTTTTTTTTTTTGTAGTCGTGCATGCAGTGAGTCAGTGATGGGTGCTGGTTACTGTTTGGGGTTTCACTCTTCTGTGCTTGTTACCGTAGGCCATCCCATCTGAAGTATGGGTTCAGGACAGGCCAATTTAGATCCAAGCTCGCCAGGCAGCCAAGACAGCTTCTGACCAGGATTTCACTCAGCTCGGATGCTCCATGTGCCAAGGGAGGAACGTGTAGAAGGAAGTACATGTGCATGTTCTTGGGGTGTTTCACGGCCCAGTGGAAGAAAGGGGTGAGACAGAACAGAAACAGACAAACAGGATGAGAGGAACAAGCCCATCGAGAGAAAGACATAAATGAATGTTGGAGAGGCACGTGTGTTTCTGTGCATGTTACTTAAGTAACCGCATGTAAATAAGGGATCGTGTTAAAGAGGGAACGCAGGAAATGAATGAAGAAGTAGAGAGAGGCAAAGCAAAGTGATTTATGTGTTAGAAAGTAGGATTACTAATAGAAATCCTCATGCAGAGCCAGACACTAATGAGGAGTTGGGAAGAATGAGGGCAAGCGGCAGGTCGACAGCGTAGGTCAGAAGGAGGGTTGATTGCTATGCAGGTTGCAGGTGAGAGGGCAGGGATCGCTGCATTGGATTTGATGATGTGGAGACAATCTAATGAGCTACCTCATGTACATAACTCCGGTTTAGCCATGGTAATGGTGATTTTTTTTTCTTTTGTAGGGATCAGTCCCCCTGGTATGAGGATCACAATGGACTGTGTGGGGACAATTGGGAAAATGCATCTGAGATGACAAGGGGCGATGCTTTTACAGGCTTGTGTTCCTGCCAGTACAAAGCTTCAATGCATGTAAGTGAGGACATGAGGGAATGTGGGTGGTGAACAACACTATTTGCTGTCTCCAGCACAACGGCATCAAGGGCTGGGCCAGATTGAGAGGCAAGCGTAGGTTTCTCCCAGCAAGTTGAGAGCAGCGTGTAGCCTGAAGAACTTGTTAGCCTATCCCCTCTGATCAATGAAGAATGACAATGCCATGGGCTAGGCAAAGCCCCTTGGGTTTTGTAGTCTGACAGTACATGTCAGAGGCGCTACCCACCCTCAACACATACACCATCACAGACCGATAGAAACATTGATGGCTCCTCAGCCCCTAATGTTAAATCTTTAAGATCTCACGTTTTACAGTTGTCTGAGCCGCTTTGGGACTTGGATAAATTCACTTCCCATCACTTCAGTTCACATCTGAATTCTGTATCTCTCATCCCTCAAGATATGCAACAGGAGGAGTTGGTAGATTATAATAACACTAATTTAAAAAGCACATTTTGGTTGAATTGGAGAAATGTCATCAGGGTATTTCATTTCAAGTATGTGTATATATATTTAAACAGTTTGGCTAATGGATGAATGGATGGATATTTAAACATGTGAGTGATATACTATGTACTATACGTCTTGATGCCAGAGTCGCCATTTTCTCTGCTTATGGACTCCACTAAAGGACAAGGACAAAGAGGTATAGTGTTGCTTGAGTGGTATTGACTGTAGTCCGAGCCACAGTGTTTATGATATCTTGTGGAATTCATGGATTATCATACTGACTTTATATGCCCCTAAAAATAGCAAGGTCTTTGGATATCAACATACTGCAAGATGTGATGGTTTTCTATGCTAGCTTGCCCTCTAGCTGCAGTGTTAGGTAAATATGGTCAGGTACCCTAAAGTAATTAACAGAAACATACTGTACATCACTTTACCTTTGCCACCTGAGAATGAAAAATGTTTTTCTTTGATTGCTTTGGAGTAAATCTATGTTCACGAGGGGATGAAGCAGAAAATGCTGTTTCTGCAGTCTACCAACATTTTCATTTGAATTGATGATTTATTTTTACCATCTCATCTTCATGGCGCTTGACTCTCAGCTCCTACAGATGAGAGGGAAGCAATAGAAAGCAATAAAGTGGAATAACAACTGTTTGATGCGCAGTAAACTTCATCCAATCAGACGTGTCACCCTTCCATCTCAATTCTACAAAGCTAACATTATTTTCCAGAAACATGATTTTAAGGTCCTGTATGGTGTGTAATAGCACATAAATTCGCAGAGCAGTAATCATCTCAAGCCTATGATTACGCCTGGCTGCACTCAAAGCTCAGATACAATTTTCCGTCTAAAATGGGATTGCAATGTTAATGTTTACACTTGAATCTTGATTGGTAATTTTTGTTTTTTTGTGCTGTTCAGATGAAAGCCAAAATGATCAATTAAAGACTGCACCCATGAGTACGGCTGTGAAGTCGTCATGCTCTAACCTTTAACACATTAGCCACCAATCAAGCATCTGGTGAGGGGTTGAAAAGACGAGCATGTCCAAACACTTTGCATGTTCATCCTAATGAACTTAGCCAATTTTCCAACTTGATGAGAATTAAAGTGCTTTGGACAAGGCCGGGACATTTGGGTCATTTAAGCATCGAGCTCAAACCATAATGACAAGCTGGGTTGTAAGAGTCTAAGAGACACAGGTTAATTAGTGGGATTCTTTGCCACTCCGGCCCTGCGCTGGTGACTAATTTAATGGCTTTATTGCTGCAGCTTTCTGCCTAATTAAATTGTTCTAATCTTATTTGCAAAGTATTGTGGGTGATAAGCTCAAGGTGCTTCCATTGAGTGTGGGCTCTTCGTCATGTCCCTTGCCATGCAAGCTGTGCACATGTATGTACTTTACATACAAAGTGCTCCTAAATGCACTACGTCATGTACTTTCCATAACCTGTGAAAAGCTCAAGGATGGTCATCCGGGTAGCGTAGTGATCTATTCTGTTGCCTAACAACCTGGGGATCGCCGGTTCAACTGGCCGTGTCTGTGGGGGGGAAGCCCGATGTGGGTATGTGTCCTGGTAGCTGTATTAGCGCCTCCCTCTGGTCAGTCAGGGCGCCTGTTCAGGGGAACTGGGGGGGATAGCGTGATCCTCCCACGTGCTACGTCCCACTGGCGAAACTCCTCACTGTCAGGTGAAAAGAAGCCGCTGGTGTCTCCACGTGTATCGGAGGAGACATGTGGTAGACTGCAGCCCCCCCCCCCCCCACAGATGGGCAGAGGGGGTGGAGCAGCGACCGGGACGGCTCGGAAAATAGGGTAATTAGTGAAATACAATTGGGAGGAAAAGGGGGGGGGATCCACAAAAAAAAAAAAAGCTCAAGGATATAGTGAGAAATATGAGTTGGCATGACATGCCAGCCCCACCAGACTCTCGCCGACAATGAAACCTTTGGAAGTCACCACAGAGCTTTTTTATTGCAAAACTTGCTAAATGATGGAAAAACAAATCCATTAGAGAGCATAATCTAGCAGTGCGGCTGACAAATGCTCAACTAGTCAGACTAAAATGAAAACCAACCAGTGACAGTGTTTATGCCTCTGGCATTAGGCTGAGTTTCTCAGTCGCTACGAGACCGTTCAGTTCATTGACTCCTCCTGCATGTGGGGACAGAAACCCCTGCAAGATAGACCATCACTCACCGTAATACTGTCACCGGTTAAATAAAGCTGGATGACGCTTTGAAGAACAATAGCCCCGATGACATATCCAGGAGATTGAAACTTGCCCAAGAGACAAGCATCAGAAGAATGGGTTGTCATACTGAGCAGCTTTCATTATCATTGTTTGTTAGGAACGCTAAGGCTCATTTATTTAGATGAATACTGTGCTTTTGCAATTTCAATTAATGATCTAACGTGAGCGAGGTTTTTATGTGGCTTCCAGCTTCAGGTCTAGGTCATTGCGACTGACTAAAACTTAAACTAAGCTAAATTAAAATTCAGTTCAAAAAAATAACTGAAATCAAGAAAATTATGGAAATATTAGTTTTGGATAAAGTAATTAATTCAATACCAAATTAAGAGTGGCTTCTCTGAAAGAATGACTAAGATACCTGTGACGACTACATCAACAACTGTTATACTGATATGAACTATGTACATAACTACTAAAGTAAATCTAAAGATATTGAGATTTTCCTAAAGAATATTTTATAGATGATATTTGGGCCTTCCTTTTTTGAGATTGGATATAAAATATCCAGATGTGTGTGTGTGTGTGTGTGTGTGTGTGTGTGTGTGTGTGTGTGTGTGTGTGTGTGTGTGTGTGTGTGTGTGTGTGCGTACATGTGCTGTACCTGCATATGGAAGATGGTACCCAGAGACATTCAGGCATCCTGCAGGTCATGTTGAAGTCGACTGCTACGGGAGACATCAGCAGACATCTCCAAGTGTTCAAGTGTTCTACTGTCTCAACAAGCCAACCCTCCCTGACACGCATGCACGCACACACGCACGCATGCATGGATGCACGCACACACACATAATGATGCATTCGGCATTGTTTGTTGAATCTTATGTAATCACTAAATTTCCCTTATTTCACTATAACATATTTGATAATTGTATACATTCTGCACAGTTTCACTATACTATACTCTATGCTACACTATGCTCATTTGCTTCATTTTATGAGACTTTGGACACAGGACCTCTGCCAGATATTGCTTTACAACAGCGTCTTATGGGGTAACTGAACATAAGCCTTAAACCTGTGCTCTCAACAGCAACAACAAAAAACAAACAGTACCTCAGTCAGACTTAGTGCATTATTTTCCCATTATTTATGACCTCTCATTTGCGAAGACTGGGTAGTTTATCGATGGTTACAGTGTTAGAGAATAAAGTCTCCCATATGAACTCCTCCTGCATCTTAGATATCATCCCCACTAAGCTGCTCAAGGAGGTATTTTCCACTGCTAGCCCTGTTATTTTGCAAATTCTTAATAATTATCTGGCCTGTGGTTCTTTTCCAGACAATTTTAAGCATGCCATTGTTCACCTATTGCTAAAGAACCCAATTTGAATCCCCTGTCCTTAAGTAACTACAGACCAATTTCCAAATTGTCTTTTCTGTCAAAAGTTCTGGAGAAAGTAATTTCATCTCAACCGATATCTTTTATGAATAATAATAGTGTTTTGAAAGTGTAACTTGTCCCCCCAGTCTGAGGCTAACTCCACCCACTGCATAATTTTGAAAAATTCTAAAACGTGGACGAGGGGCTGGGGGCGGGGTATGAGGCAGGAGCATGGGCAGGAGTAGCTGTGGAGATCCGCAAGAGAGAAACACGGCTCTTTGCTGGCTCATCACCGCACACCGACATACCCAGTCCTGCGAAGACACCCCAGCCACCATGACGCGGATGCGCCACAGATGGAAGAGGGCCCTGCGAGACAGGTCACAGCTTTCCGGTGGTGAAGAGGTGGGCAATGGGGCAACTCCTCCCCCAGCCTGATCAACCCAGTTGTCCGGTGGTGCTTCTGCAGCCATCAAAAGCATAAGTCTGAACCACTGCGCCAAATTAAAAATGATGAAATAATACAACTATAACCAACTGTAAGTTGAGAGAAATTCCAAGGGTTAGTAGAAAATGTAATAAAGGTACAAGGTTAGTGAGTAAACTCCTGTGAATAATGAGTCTCGATCAGCATATAGTATTTGAATATGAGTGTGGTTTCACAGACTCACACCCAAGGGCGGGGGCTGGGGTAAGTGGGTGGCCCACCTCTGACAAGAGGGCATAAGAAAAAAATGTTGTTTATTTTTTTATATGCCTTTGTCACCTCTATTCCTTGCATCCTCACCATCCCACTGTCCTCCCTCTCATTCAGAATCAGAATCAGAATCAGAATACTTTATTCATCCCCAAGGGGGAATTGGGTAATATTTTTACCCAATTCACACATATGTATTCCGTCTTACTCCTACTGACTTTCATTCCTCTTCTCTCCAGTGCATACCTCCACCTCTCCAGGCTCACCTCAACCTGCAACCTACTCTCGCTACAGATCACAATGTCATTCGCAAACATCATAGTCCATGGAGACTGCTGCCTGATCTTGTCTGTCAACCTGTCCATCACCTTTGCAAACAAGAGAGGGCTCAGAGCGGATCCTTGATGTAATCCCATGTCCAACCTGAACCCATCTGTCATTCCAACCACACACCTCACCACTGTCACACTGTCACTCGTGAACAACACCCCAAGATACTTGAACTCCTTCACTTGAGGCAACAACTCGTCCCCAACCCGGAGGGAGCAATCCACCATTTTCCGGTAGAGAACCATGGCCTCAGACTTGGAGGTGCTGACTCTTATCCCAGCCATTTCACACTCAGCTGCAAACCGCCCCAGTGCACGCTGGAGGTCGCATTCTTATGAAGCCAACAAAAGCACATCATCTACGAAGAGCAGAGATGCAATTCTGAGGTTCCCAAAACGGACACACTCCTCGCCTTGGCTGCGCCTTGAGATCCTGTCCATGAATATCACAAACAGAATCAGAGACAAGGGACAACCTTCGCGGAGTCCGACACCCACCGAAAACATGTTTGACTTTGTGCTGAGAATGCGGACACAGCTCTCACTTTGGTTATACAAGGACCGGATGGCTTGTAGCAACTGCCCCGGTACCCCATACTCCCCCAGTATCGCCCACAGAGTGCCCTGGGGTACACGATCGTAAGCCTTCTCCAAGTCCACAAAACACATATAGACTGGCTGGTCAAACTCCTATGCCCCCCTCAGCACTTCCACAAGGATAAAGAGCTGGTCCGTTGTTCCACGGCCAGAACGGAATCCGTATTGTTCCTCCTGGATCCGAGGTTCAACAATCGGTCGGAACCTCCTTTTGAGCACCCTAGAGTAGACTTTCCCAGGGAGGCTGAGTAATGTGATGCCCTGATAATTGGAGCACACCCTACGGTCCCCCATTTTGAATATGGGTACCACCACCCCAGTCTGCCACTCCACAGGTACTATCCCCGACCTCCACCTGACACTGAAGAGGCGTGTTAACCAAGACAGCCCAACAATTTCCAGAGCCTTCAGCATCTCAGGGGGAATCTCATCCACACCCAGCGGCTTGCCACCGAGGAGCTTTTTAACTACCTCACAAACCTCTGCCAGGGATATGGGTGGGGCTTCCCCTGAGTCTTCAGACTCTACCTCCTTCACTGAGGATATGTTAGCCGGGTTTAGGAGCTCATCAAAGTGTTCTTTCCACCACTCAACAACATCCCCAGTCCGGGTCAACAGTTCCCCTCCCCAGCTGAACACAGCCTGAGTCAAGCCCTGCTTCCCCTTCCTGAGTCGCCGGATGGTTTGCCAGAACGTCCTTGAGGCCAACCGAAAGTCCTCCTCCATAGCCTTGCCGAACTCTTCCCACACCTGAGTTTTTGCTTCCGCAACCGCCGAAGCGGCAGTCCTTCTGGTCTCTCGGTACCTGTCTGCTGCTGCAGGAGACCCCTGGGCCAATCAAGTCCAAAAGAACTACTTCAGCCTGACGGCTTCCCTCACCACCGGTGCCCACCAGCGGGTTCTTAGGTTGCCGCCTCGACAGGCACTGAAGACCATATGACCACAGCTCCTGCCTGCTGCATCTACAGTAGAGGCTTTGAGCATGGCCTACTCAGAATCCGTGTCCCCAGCCTCCCTCGGAATACATGAGAACTTCTTCCGGAGGTGGGAATTGAAGACCTCATGGACAGGGACCTCCGCCAGACAATCCCAGTTCACCCTCACTACACGTTTGGGTTTGCCAGGTCTGTCCAACAGCCTTCCCCGCCATCTGATCCAACTCACCACCAGGTGGTAATCAGTTGACAGCTCTGCTCCTCTCTTCACTCGAGTGTCCAAAACATACAGCCGCAGATCTGATGATACGACCACAAAGTCTATCATCGAGCTTCGGCCTAAGGTGTTCTGGTACCAAATACACTTATGAACTACCTTATGTTCGAACATGGTGTTTGTTATTGCCAATCCATGACTCGCACAGAAGTCCAATAATAAGGCACCACTCAGGTTCAGATCGGGGAGGCCCACGTGAGCATTGAAGTCCCCCAGCAGAACTATTGAGTCCCGAGGCGGCGCCCTATCCAGGACACCACCCAGAGACTCCAAGAAGGCTGGATACTCCAAACTGCTATTCAGTGCATAAGCACACACAATAGTCAGAGCCTTCCCCCCAGCGACTCGCAGTCATATAGAGGCAACCCTCTCATTCCCCAGGGAGAACTCCAACACGGCGGTGCTCAACCGGGGATTTGTGAGTATCCCCACACCCGCTCGGCTCCTGTCACCTTGGCCAACTCTGGAAAAGTAATGAGTCCAGCCCCTCTCCAGGAGTTTGGTACCAGAGCCCATGCTATGTGTGGAGGTGAGCCCAGCTATATCTAGTTGGTACCGCTCCACCTCCCGCACCAGCTCAGGCTCCTTCCCTGCCAGAGAGGTGACATTCCACATCCCAAGGACCAATCTGCGATGCCAGAAGTTGGCAAGCCCCAGTCCCCGGCTTTGCCTGCCGCCCAGCCTGCATTGCACCATACTCCAATGCTCATCCCCGCGTGTGGTGGGTCCATGGGGTGTTGGCTCCATGTTGTTTTTTTCGAGCTGGGCCTGGCCACCAGACGCTCGCTGGCAAGCTCCCCTCCCAGGTCTGGCTCCAGGAGGGAGCCCCAGTTTCCTTTATCTGGGAGAGGTGCTGTAACTCTGCTGGTATAAATTCATTGGGTTTTTTGGGAATCATTCTTAGTCTGGCCCCTCCCCTGGGACCAATTTGCCTTGGGAGACCCTACCAGGGGCTATTTCCCCTGACAACATAGCTCCCAGGATCACCGGGACACACAAATCCCTCCACCACATTAAGGTGATGATTCTCGGAGGAGATGATAATAATAACTGTCAAAGTCATCATGGAGTGCACGAAGACCTGGAAGACCACCCTGAATCTTCATCATACAGAGGGGTTGTTAACATCAAGACCAACCAACATCAGAAGCGGAATCTTCCAAGGGGACTCACTATCACCACTGTTCTTCTGTCTTTCACTAGCGTCACTCAGCAATCTTCTGAACAGCAGCAGCTATGGGTACAAACCACAGAATGGCAAACTGACCCACCTGTTCTACACTGGTGACCTCAAAACGTTTACCAAGGACGACAATCAGCAGAAGAGTCTACTCACCATTGTCAAGACCTTCAGCGATGACATCAAGATGGAATTTAGAATCGACAAGGGTGCCAAAGCCACTTTCAAGAAAAGAAGACTTACCAAGACTGCTGACTTAGACCTTGACACTGACACTGTAATCAAAGAGCTAGACCAAGATGGTACATACAAGTACCTAGGAGTAAACCAAGGAGACCGCATACAACACTCAACCATGAAGGAAAAGATCTGAAAAGAGTACCCCAGGAGAGTACGTATGGTACTGAAGAGCAAACTCAATGCGGCTAACCGAATTGAGGCTATCAACATCTATCAATACCTGTAGTGACGTACAGCTTCAAAATTATCAATTAGAAACTGAACAACATCAAGAGACTAGACACCAAGACAAGAAAGTACCTAGGAGTAAACGAAAGAGACTGCATACAACACTCAACCATGAAGGAAAAGATCTGGAAAGAGTAACACAGGAGAGTATGTATGGTACTGAAGAGCAAACTCAATGCAGCTAACCGAATTGAAGCTATCAACACCTATCAATACCTGTAGTGATGTACAGCTTCAAAATCATCAATTAGAAACTGAACAACATCAAGAGACTAGACACCAAGACAAGAGAGATACTGACCATGGAGAAGATGCACCACCCGAAAGCAGATGTCGACAGGCTGTACCTACCAAGAGCTTCAGAAGGACGATGGGTAGTCCAACTTGAACTGACCTTCAAGACTACCACTATCGGGCTGGATGCATACCTGACAAAAACAGATGACCCACTCCTCCAAATAGTAAAACATCAGATCTACTTCCTCAATAAAGAAGTTGCACAATTCAAGAAAGAGCTTGATGTCCCAGAAACCCCACCAACAGAAAATGAGGCAACTACCATCTATGCCAAATGAGTGAAGCAGAGGGCAAAACACCATGGCCAGCAGCAACTGCAAAAAGCCTGGGAGGACAAAGCAATGCACGGGAAGTACCCAAAAAGAATGAGAGATGCAGACGTGGACCAACAAAAGACACACCAGTGGCTGAGGAGCACTGGACTGAAAGCAGAGATGGAGGGCCTGATAATCACTGCACAAGACCAGAGCCTGGCAACCAGATCCTATCACCATCGCATCATCAAAGATGGAACAGACCCAAAATGCAGAATCTGTTGAATGTATGAAGAAACCATCGACCACATTGTCTCAGGCTGCCAGTTCCGGGCAGCCAGAGACAGGCACAACAAGGCAGCCACATACCTGCACTGGAAGAGCTGCAGGAGTTACAAGATCAAGACGACTGAGAAGTGGTATGAACAACAGCCAAAAATTGTCATTGAGAACAATGATGTCACCATCCTCTGGAACATGTCCACCCACACTGACAGAGAGATAAAAGCCAACAAGCCCAACATCGTTATCAAGGACAGGAAGGAAATGAGGTGCATGCTCATCGACATGGCAATACCACCCGGAAAAAAAAAACACCTCAGTGAATGTCACAGAGAAGCTGACAAAGTACAAAACCTGGAGATTGAAATCAACAGGATGTGGGGTATGAAGACCGAAACAACACCAGTGGTCATCGGAGCTCTAGGACTCATGAAGAAGGGAATGGAAAAGTTCACCAACCGTATCCAGGCAACATCAACATCCATGCAGTCCAGAAGATCGCCCTACTCAGAACAGCCCGCATATTACGACGAGTACTGTCAATAAAATGACATCTGCCCTATAGTGCTTCGGGTCCATAGTTTGGACCCAAGAGTCAAGATTCTTTATTTGTTATGTCTCATTATAATAGTATAAGAGAGTAAAATTCTTGACTTTCGGTTCCTCAACACTGCAGCAACAATAGTAACTGAACAACAACAAAACAGAACAAAAAACAAAAAAAAACAAAAAAAACACAGCAACAACAATAGTGTGTGATGTATGTAAGGGATATGTGTAGTTGTCTGCATATCTGTGCATGTATGTGTATGCCAAGCTAACCCACTCTGTGTGTGACCCGGCTCTGTAGGATGTAACACAGGAAACATGAAAGAAATAATAATAATTATAATAAACTTTTTTTTGTGCGCTTGTTTTGCTTCTCCAATTTAGGGTGCAGTTGGGTGGGTTGAAGGTGAGTTATTGGTTGGTGGGTTTGGTTTTCATGGGGTAAAACTCACAGGCACATTTACATTTTTGTTTGTCTTATAATCCAGTGCAAAAATGCAATAAAACGTTTTAAAGAAAATAACACAAAAACATTGTAAGAGAATAAAATAAAAAGTAGTAACATTTTACACCATAAAGTAAGAGCAAAAGGAGAGGGAACCATTTGTTAACAGAAACAATTACAAAAAATAAAATAAAACTACAAAGATTTTTTTTCTTACATAAAAGTGAGTTTTGAGAAGAGACTTAAAAGATGTCTCTGGTTTTGCTAGTCTGAGATTCTCAGGTAGGGAGTTCCACAACTGATGGGCCCGGACAGCAGAATGCGTGTTTTAGGGACAGCCAAGAGACCCCTACCCGAGGATCTCAGGCTACGCTCAGGCTCAAATGGGACTAACATATCTGAAATTTAACTCAGAGTCTGACCTTGTCAAGCTTTAAAATTTGTCAGCAAAATCTTAAAATCAACTCTAAAAATTATAGGCAACCAGTGAGGAGAGACAAGGATGGCTGTAATATGGCCTCATCTCCTAGAGTTAGTTAAAAGTCTGGCAGCAGCATTTTGTACTAGCTGAAGGCAGGGATTGGCTTTCTGACTCAGCCCTGAGTATGGAGAGTTACATTAATCTAAACGTGATGAAATAACTGCATCAATGATCTTTTCCAGGTCTGTAAAAGATATGAAGGACCTAAATTTAGCGATGTTCCTCAGCTAGAGAAAACACAGTTGTACAACTCTAGTTACTTGGCCATCAAAAGAGAGATTAGGGTCAAAAATCACCCCCAGATTATGGGCAGCAGACTTGACATAGGTGGACAGGCTGCCAAGATTTGACTGCAGGGAGCTGATAACATTTGGGGGGCCTAATAGAAGAATCTGAAATTTTGCTTCATGAGGAGGAAGTTCTGAGACATCCAGCACTTAATGTCAGCAATACGCAACATGACACAGACCAAGTTACCTGCCTCATCAGACTTAAGTAGGACATAGAGATGAGTGTCGTCCACATAACACTGGAACGGGACATCATTTTTACAAATGATAACCCCCAAGGAAGGGAAGCATGTATATTGAAAACAACAAGGGACCCAAAATCAGCCCAAGGCAGAGAGGAAGAGGCTTTACCTATAACAACAGAAATACTTCTATCAGTGAGATAGGAGTGAAACCAATCAAGGGCCGAGCCCTCGATGCCAACCCATTTTTCAAGACGGTTAATTAAAATAGTATGATCAACCGTGTGATAATTAGAGCTCAGATCAAGGAGGATTCAAATTGAACAATTACTAGAATCAGCAGCAAGCAGTAGATCGTTTACGACTTTGACAAGAGCTGTTTTGGTACTGTGTAGAACAAGGTTCCTCAATTAGTTTTCCCCAAGGGCCAAATTATGTCATGCATGCCAAGCCAAAACGTCCAGGTTTTTTTTCCCCACTGTGCCAGTAAAAATTGTTTCATGTGCAGATGTTGTTGTTGCTGCTATAACGATTATTATTATCATTATTATTATCAGTAGTAGTAGTAGTATGAAAGAAGGTTGAATCAGTTCATCTGGATACACCATTACTGATAGATACATCACCCAACTAAGTGACCTCTTCAGTCTAAACTGACTGCAGGTATCCCCACCCTTATAAAGAATACAGTGGCATAACGACCGAAACCAATGAAGAGTTCCATATGTGAATATGGGTGTGACCATTAACTAGAGTTTCAATGGCCATGTGTACTATTCACAAGAGGATTTGGGAATGTTTGCAATCACAGCATTGTAAGATGCCAACAGATGCATGACGACCGAAACCAACGACCAGTTTCATATGCAAATATGGGCGTGACCATTAACTAGAGTTTCAATTCCTCTCTATTTTGTTTATAAAATTATCAAGGAACTCATATTTTTAACTGGAGGCTTCTATTCACCCTTTGCAGACGCGTCACAATTATCACGTGACGAGGGAGACTGCGCCATGACGGACGGCAGTAAGTGATAGACCGGGAAATTCAAAAGCGAACAACAAAAACAAACAAAATATTGCGACGGATGAGTAGCTATTATAGTTTAAACTTAAGTGATGGCTACCAATAGTCAGAGTAATGTTGTGGGTTCGTCCTGTGAAGTGAGTCACCTTGTAGGATGGCACAAAGAGCGATATGTGGAGAAGCTAGCGATAGCAGGGTTAGCTACCGACCCGTGCCTTCTTCCTACCGATGTGTTCACGGATCTAGCAAAATCGTCCAGTCTGTCCGAATTCAATCCACACGATCTGTACCACTATGTCACCAACGGAGTGTCCCCATACACAGGTGCTGACCTAAAAGCATACAAAAGTCTGGATGCTTACCAGTTCTTAGTAGCTGGTTGGGTTACAGAATCGCGGTGCTACGCTCACAGCAGGGGGATGTACCTCATAATGGCAAAGGTAAGACATAGCTAGCCAGCTGTGTATGTTTTTAACCTGTTTCCCCTAGGATGCCATCAAAACTCAAATCGACTGTAACCAAAAGCAGCTCATGCTTTCCTTGCCATTTCATAGTAGGTTACACAGTCTTGCCATCTAGCTAGCATTTGGGTCATTCCATAGAAAGTGTTAAGTTTGAGGCCACAACATTCAAAGGGGACAAGGAGGCATAATAAAACTTTCAGTAATGTTTTCAGTGTCTGAAGCCACTGATTCAAGTGTACTGGTTAGCATGAAGCAAAATACAATTAAATAATAAATATACAATTTGTATATTTTTAGCTGTTTTTGTTAAATTACATTTTCTCATGTCCACTCTGACCATTTCTCACATTCATGTAAGGTAACACTTAAAAAATATCACATAAATCTCAGACTTTTATTGTTCTTATGAGCAAAAATATTTCCCTCTTCATATGAAATGTGTTAATTAAATTAAAAATGCATAATGTTTGGTTAAAATATATAATACATATTGACTATATATATATATATATATATATATATATATATATATATATATATATAATTATATATATATAGTCAGTTCAGGTTCAGGCCTTGCCTGTTGGCACACTGCACGGCACAGCAGGAAATCACCATCGTACCATAAAAGTAAAATAAAAACTAGCTTCAAACAACGAAATGTCGAACTATAGCTAACTTGCCTGCTTGTCTTAAATTTGACGCAAGTCTTCTGCCGTCCGTCATGGCGTTCATATTCCCCGCGAGTGGGACGTGACGTCACGTGCAAGGGGTCAATTAGCTGATTGGAAGGGGGATTTATCAGTGAGTCAATGGCATGAAATAGGACCCTGGGATTATGTCACTAACTAGATATTAGGTTAGAAAAATGGGAATTCCTGGCATCTTTCACAAAGCGCTCTCTAATATGTGGACATCAACTCTTTAAGATTGGCTAGAGAAACCACAAGCTTATCCTTTTCCACTTGCATTCCGCTTTCCTGTATTGTCTTTTAATGTCCCTTGTATGGTCATTAATTCAAGGCAGGGAAGTTTTGTTTCCCATGCTTTTCTTTAAAAGGTGCAACAGAGTCAAGCATATTCAAGCAGGAACCGTTAAAATCAGAAACTAGCTCATCAGTGGAGCACTAGTGGAAACACTTAAGAAGGTCTGGTGGAAACACTGACCTGAGTGTGAATTGAGAGAGCAAGAGTGGGTGAGAATGGGCAGTGCGCTATTGCAGAATGAATATAGGGGAAACACTGACTAATGGCAACTAGTATGGTGAAAACTGGGACTTGAAAAGGCAGGGTTAGGGGATTGATATGCAAATCAGGAGAAGGGGGCATTTTGCTGTTGTATTCTATCCTCTCAACTGGTCACAGGGTCTGTAAACTGGAGGTGATGTTTGTGACTAATATTATTGTTCCCCTATGGTTGAGATGAAGATTATCCCTCTTGTACAGATCTTCCCTTGTCCAAAAATAATCAAAGTGATTAATGAATCCAAGATCAGTAGAATTAGACAAGTTAAAAAGTCATTAAAAATGCAGCTAAAATTCTCACAGCCTCTTCTCAATGTGGGAATGGTACCGGAGAAGATACAGCAGTTTCCAAGACTCTCAATTGTGTCAGCCAGTGTTTCAAGGTCATGTTGTAGTTTAACTGATTGCTGGATCCTAGTGTCATTTGTTCCAACATGCACAATGACAGTAAGGGTAGTCAGGTGGTGATCAATTAGAACAGTGATGAGTTTCACATTGTCTAAGATTTTAGCACCAGGATGGCAGTTGTTGATTCCAATTGGGATTTCTGCAAATCCAATAATGGAATCCCTAACTAGGCGGCCCTTGCGCTCACCACTTTCACAGCCACCACTCTAGACTGAGAGATTCCAATTGGCATGATCAACTGATCAACACAGGGGACTGTATTGTCTGCGACATCATCCATGCCACTGACCACTTCCGTGTTACTGACCACAGGAGAATCCACTCGAGGTTCAGGCTGAGAAACAGTGAGAGCAGTAGTGACAGCACGGCCAACATGAGCAGACGACTCAGTAGCAAGGACTTGGAAACAAGGACGCTTTTCCTCAGGGGAGGCAGACCCAGACATGTTGGTTGGGGAGTTGGATGAGGAGTTGGGACATGGAGCAGAATGCTTCTTGGCTCGTGGCACAGCTTTGCTATGTACAGCTGTGTCCAGAGGTGGTCCTTTTTTAATTACAAAAATAAGACCATCTTATCAAAAACTGGAGGTCGTCTAAACAAAATATCTGAAAAAAAACTCAAATTAAATATTTCTGAAAAACAAAAATCTAGCTAAAGCTAGCTGCTGTTTTTTTTTCTTTTCGAAGCTAAACATAGACTCAAACAAAACGATCATAAATATATTAAAACCCTGCTTTGGTCTTAAACGTCTCACCCAAGATCTCCTCAGTACAATTATGGTTTTCTATAAACTTTCCCAGCACCAGCATTACTGAAGCAATTGGAGGTAAGGTACCTTTCCTGAAGGCACATCACAGGGTTGATTTTATGTTGAGGAGAGTTTCTTTCACTCATTCGCCATCCCATTCATCCATCCATTATCCAAACCACTTGTCCTGCTCAGGGTCGCAGGGATACTGGAGCCTATCCCAGCAGTCATTGGGCGGCAGGTGGGGAGACACCCTGGAGAGGCTGCCAGTCCATCACAGGGCACACACACACACACACACACACACACACACACACACACACACACACACACACACACACACACACACACACACACACACACACACATTCACACTTAGGGACAATTTAGTATGGCCAATTCACCTGACCTACATGTCTTTGGACTGTGGGAGGAAACCGGAGGACACAGAGGAAACCCACACAGACACGGAGATAACATGCAAACTCCACCTTCCCATTCCCATTCACCATGCCATCCGAGGTTTTCCCCAACCAGTCCTTACTAAACCAGACTGAACTGATGAGAGACCTGAAGCTAATCTTAGCCTATTTCATCAGATGAATACTGATGTTGTCTTGAATTACTGTCAATTACATCACCAAGGAAGTGTAACAGTAAGCAGGGCTAATTTTTGTGTGTCTGATTTATGTGCGTGCAAAACAACTGCAGGTAGTTTTTAAACATGTTTCAGTTTTATGTGGATAATTGTAATGGTTGCATAAACTTGAGTCAATGTCGCATGTTTTGGAGCCGCTCTTCAATACAAATGGCTTCACCACAAAAGCCTGATTTGGCGTGTGTGTGTGTGTGTGTGTGTGTGTGTGTGGAGTGATGCCCATTTGGAGTCATACTTGATGTCAGCTCGACAATGATAAAACAGCAACCAAGTTGTTGTGAATAGCACTCATTGTTGTTGTTATCAAGGTAATTTATTGTTTGGATGTACTGAAGCCTTCCCATGCCCTTGTGGGGACATTTCCGTTCATGCTGATAGGATTGGCAACAAACTGTGACAGGCCTTGGCGCTCACAGACTCACGGTGAAACGCCTGAGACAGCTGAAACGATCCCAAGTCACCTGGATCCTATTTACTTTGAAAGCACTGTCTCCCTTTTTCACATAGACAGATTATATATATATATATATATATATATAAACCTAGCCAAGCCCACCATCACACACATTTCGCTTGCCCATGCACCCACACAAAATGATACGGGCCGTCGTACACAACAAATATAAATTCCATCTATAAACCTGATAAGGCGGATAGCCAACCGTACACATTTTTTCACCCTGCTGATTTGCTTTTGCACTGGATTTTGAATTTGTATTCGTGTAAACTGCTTACATCTATGAATTTTTAAATATGTCAATATTGCGGTATTATTTTCGTTTCTGTCCTGCAATGTAATTTTTTTTTCAGAACAAAAGTAGCTTTGCATTAAAAGATGTATCTTCAAGCTTCATTTTTTTTCTAATTCTAGTATGTTTTCTGCTGCAACGATACCCCACCTCCCCCCACCCACCCCCAGCGGGATCAATAAAGTTAATCTTATCTTAAACCTCAGCAACTCAAATTTCTTCTCTCCCAAAACACACACACACACACACAAATCATTTATTCATGTCCACATCACAACTGAGGAGACAGCAGGATATGACAACACGCACACATAAATCTAACACACCGAAGCATTGGCCATACCTTAAGACATACACACAGACACATATGGACACACACACACACACACCCTTTAAAATGAGCAGAGAAGCCTGTTAAGTTCCAGCACATTGCATTTGAGATGAGACCAGCGGGCAATCATCACCCATCTCCGCCAGTGAAATGAGCCCAAAATTGTGAAGAAAAGAAGGCCGTTTTGACAGGTGGAGTACAAATACAAGGCGATAGAATCTCAACGAGGTCTGAAAGAGGGAATGCATAAAAAGATGAGATTGAAGGGACCAGCGCCGCACAGAAAACAAATCTAATTACGAGGCGTTTCTGTCTCCTGATTTTAGAATAGAGAGCCTTCATATCTGCCCAACTGAACCTGCTAGATCCCCTCGGACGACAGAGCCATCTACGGGGGGGGCACACAAGAGAGAGAGAGATGAGGTCATATATTTATTTTAGCCAGTGGAAATCTACAGTGGACCACACAGACCCGAGCACCAGTGTCATTTTTAAATGGAGAAGTGCAGCCAATAGTAACAAATATAGCTCATAATATGTTTGTGGTGCCGCAGCAAAAAAAAAAAATATATATATATGGAAAATTTGAATTGCTCTGAAGCTGCTGCTGTCTGAGGTCGGGTAAACCTTTTTTTTTCTCATTAAAATCTGTTCACTATAGCCAAGCAATGTGAGTTGAGCCCCAAGTAATGTGAAATCTCCAATGTGCTGGTTTCTGCTGTAAAGTGGGTTAATGGAACACTTACTGTCTTCATGGTTTTGATTAAACAAAGTTATCAAGATGGAGTTCATTTTCTTAATGTAACCAAATATAGTCAGACTGGAATGTTTCCAGTCAAATGAAAAGTCACCTCATTGCAGCGAGCAGAAAATATATGCCAATTTATTTTAGGGTGGGATATAACAATTAAAATTCATTTTGCAGTAATTATGCAGAATCAAATTAAACATAGAGCATGTTTCTCCAAGGAAAGCCTAATGCACGTGTGCAATTGAAATATTCCTGTATCTTAATGGGTCACGCAATTAAATATGCATTGCCGAAGCGGTGTCTATATCAGTCAAGCACAGTGCACTTCATCATGGGCTACCAGGAGCATGGTTCAAAGAGGAGAAGCTTTAGAATAAGAAGGGTTTAGCAGACCTTTTCAGAAAGAAATAAAATCCGATGGCCATTGCTTTTATGCACCTTTTGTCACAGAGGAGGACTTTTTTTTTTGTATTTTTTCCCATCTTTTTGGCCCAATTGTACTTGGCCAGTTACTCTATTTTCCAAGCCATCCCGGTCACTGCTCCACCGCTTCTGCCGATCCGGGGATGGCTGCAGACTACCACATGCCTCTTCTGATACATGTGGAGTTTTCACCTGACAGTGAGGAGTTTCGCCAGGGAGACGTAGCACATGGGAGGATCACTCTATTCCCCCCAGCCCCCCCCCCCAACAGGTGCCCCAACCGACCAGAGGAGGTGCTATTGCAGCGACTAGGACACATACCCACATCTGGTTTCCCACCCATAGACACAGCCAATTGTGTCTGTAAGGATGCCCGACCAAGCCGGAGGTAACACAGGGATTCGAACCGGTGATCCCCGTGTTGGTAGGCAACAGAAGAGACTGCTATGCTACCCGGACACCCAAATAGAGAACGACTTTTAATTATGGGTGCTAATGCAATTCAAAGGGCAGGAAATACACAAAGACTGCCACTGTAAAGAGTAAAGACAATGGGCAACAGGTTCAGTCACAATAGTTGTGTAATGGTAGGATAATAAGTAGTTTTCACATGAATTGCTGGTCACATTAGCTTCATCGGTAAGGGTATTCATACCACAGGAATTGCAGAATTTCAAATGAGCCAATGGATTTCATTTGAAACTTCCACTGACAGGTGCAGTTGCCCCCCAGATATGCAAATGCAGTTCAATAGAAACCCAGTACTAACAGTTCCATCGAAAGCCAAATCAAATTAAAAAGTGGGCTAACCCAATTTGTTCAAAAAGGACATTGTTCAAAGCACTCATTAACTTGCCTCTGTTCTAGCAAGCTGGGAACAAGAGAGAGTCTCTGGGAATAGCATTGTTGCAGGGCAGCCCTGGGGGCACCAACTTCCCTTCAGCGGTGTGAATAATAAAAACGAAAAACACACGCACACCAAAAGAAACAACCATGCCAGGACCAGTGCACATATCAACTCTTCCTTAGCACTTCAAGGATACATAATATATAATTTAGTCAGAGGCAGAAGG
Organism: Lampris incognitus; assembly: GCF_029633865.1. Taxonomy (NCBI): domain Eukaryota; kingdom Metazoa; phylum Chordata; class Actinopteri; order Lampriformes; family Lampridae; genus Lampris; species Lampris incognitus. Next base: position 29,257,692 of record NC_079225.1, read on the forward strand.
GGTTGGTGGTGTGGGGTGGGGTGGGGATGGGGTGGCGGATGAAAAATTTATTTCGCTGAACGTATTGGAGAGATTCTCCTTCTGCTTCCCAACACACATCTGCCTTGTTGTTTCAGCGATGAATGACTTGAAGAAGGAACACAGAGATGGGATTTTAATGAGACAGCGTGCAGCAGGAACTAGAGGCTGCATATTTATATTTTTACTCTTATTATTATTGGTGTGCACATTAGATGGCTTGTGTGTGCATCCGTGTGTGTGTGTGCCTTTTGTTATCAGCTACATACTTCCACCCCCTCATTTCTAATTATTCATTTGTGTTCTGCCCTCATAACTTATTTTTATTTTTTTCCTTTTACATGGCATAGCAATGCCAATCTTCAAAGCATTTACAAATGAAGTTGCAACACAATTCCTTTCAAATGTGTCACGGATGCACACTTGTGTTCCTGTAGAAACACACCCTCAAGTTTTATTTTATATCTTTACTAACCCCTTAGAGTCTTGTTTCCCCTCCTGTCAGGGATTCACGAAGGGCACGTGACCCTTGACCTTCTGGCTATTCTCCCTGTACAAGTTCCTAGATGGAACAGAGAGGCCGTGTGCTTGTTTATGACCCCCACATCACGCTCTCTGCTGCTGTCTCTAAAGCCCTGTCCACCATGACAGAGTGGCTAGCTGGAGGGCATCATCCAGAATGGGTGACTCTGGATGAGGCCGTCCACCAGGCCGGGTGAGTGATAGCCAGCCCAGAGGTCTGCAAGGCAGCAGGTGGAGTCAGCGACCTTGCCAGTCTCTCAGCCCTGTAGCCCTGACCTTGGTTCAGGTGCTATCATTCAATCTCACCTTCAAGCCTTGGCCAGAACAAACCTCTCCTGTGCTCATTATCAGTCCAAGGCCAGTTAGATCTGAGAGCGAGTGTGTACTCATCGACCAGGGAGTGTGATTTGAATTGTCCATCCTGGTTCTTTAGATTTTGCTTATGTGGACAGTGTTGTTAGAAAGTCATCAAACTGTTCTAAATCCATAGTTTGTGTGCCTCTATCTCCCATTTCATTGTGTTTTTTCCACTATGAATGAGAGAGAATGCTCTTTAGGTTGAGCTTTCCAGCCAGCTTCTAGTATTTTCCATTAACCCCCTGAGCACAGCATTATAGGAATGTGCACGTCACCACCCAGTGCATTTACTGGGTGGCGACGTGCTCAAGCTAAATTGGATCCAATTTAGCTTGAAACCTCATCAAAATATCCTGCTATTTACGAGCCTCTTCAATGGTCTAAAGCAAAGAGCACTATACAATCCATCAGTGCACCTTCGTGTTGCTTTTGTTTGGAGAAATTACCATTATGTTTCTCTCAGGGAACAACTGGCGGCTGCCAAGGACTCCCCACTTGAGTGTTGTCTTGGACAGTATTTCACAATTTAATAGATTGCTGTGAACTTTGGTGACAAACACGCCACCTCAAATAGAAAGATTAGCTTTTTTTTTTTAATGATTCAAAATATGGGGTGTAGAGGACCTTGAAAAACATCCATTAAACAATATTACCGTAAACTCACTGGCTCGAATCACCTGACCAGCAAGGAACTGGTTACCAGGGAAAGGGAAAAAGCAACACTCCAATAATACGCAGCAATTTCTGCAGAAATACCACCGAGTAAGGCGCTGCGGTATAGCTGCTTAATGGCCACCGTGTAGAGGTCTGTGGTTTTAAGCTGCATGAAAGTGAAGCAGGGCACCTCTGAGAAAGTGCTCATGTGCTAACCAAGCCCACGACAATACTTAAATAATAGAAGGAGAAACGACCCACTACCCTAGCCCGGTGAAGCTACCCAACCCCCATCCGATGCAGAAACAGCACAAGCGGCTCATCAAACAAGCCTTGTGTGTATTTTCCCCAAGCCACAGACCTTGACCTATTATGCCACGGGCCCAAACACACTCACTCCGCCCTGGTATCACAACTGTGGCTGTGGAGGCTCCGCAAGATAAGACATGATGAATGCAGATTGTTTGCGGTGTGACAGACTCATTCATTTACAGTGGGATAACGCATTCGTGAGGGGGCAACGCTGCGCAACCCTGAATCTCTGAGAGACCGAGAAAGAAAGAAAGAAAGAAAGAAAGAAAGAAAGAAAGAAAGAAAGAAAGAAAGAAAGAAAGAAAGAAAGAAAGAAAGAAAGAAAGAAAGAAAGAAAGAAAACATGGAACCAAAGAATGAGTGAAAAAAAGTAGGAGATAAAGTAAGAGGGATGATAGGTTTGCAAAATGAGAATAAGGAAAGCTGCAAAGTGGGGAAGGAAATGACAAAAGGAAATGTACAGAACCAAAGTGGAGGATGATGCAAAGTGGAAAGGGGAGTGTGAGATAGGCGTGTGAGTGATGCTCATGCCAGCAGGTTGTATGACATAGAGAGAACCAAGTCGGCGTGATGATAGCCTGATACCAGAACAGCAGCGAGAAGAGTCCATTTTCCCCCTTCGGGGGGGATAGTGAAAGTAAAAAAAATAAATTAAAAAAAACCGGAATGAGAAAACTGAAAAAGGAGGTAAGAAAGTGATGAGAGAACAGCATCCAGCTGTTTCCCCGGGTGATTTACATGTCCCCGTGTTTTTAATCTGCTGACTTTTATCACAGCGTGTGTGTCATGCCACTCGCTGACACGCAGTCGCGGCCCTCTCTGATGGTCTGCACAGCAAGAGAACGCCGTAATCACCTCCAGGGTCAGCAACTGGAAGACACTTACAGAAGCAACATTTATTAAACAGCCATCACACAGTTGGGCATGCTGAGTTTGTCGTATTGTGCATTTTGTCAAGAAGCGCTGGATAGTGTACCATGATTTGGTGATAAGTCACGTACAGTGGGCCGTTTCTATTTAGAATTTTTACGGCCCAACAAAACCGCAACCTCCACACAAGGTCATGTTTATTTCTTATTTTGACAAATATCACCATCATAAACAAATCTGCAGGAGCCTATTTATTATAATGGATAAAACTCGTGCTCAACACCTACTATAGTGTTGCTCATCATTGCCACCGATGCCTTTGTAATCATGACAATAAGCTCTTTTGTCATGACCTACACTGAAATCATGATTATGATCGTGCATATTATCCACACCGCCGAGAACATTAACCTTGTTTTGCTGCTATTTGTTAACAATTTTGGCCGTAGCCAATGTCATAATTTCATTCATTAAGCACTGTTATAAACCAATTCTATGTGTTTTGAGCAAATGTGTCCATTGTTGGTTTCCCCCATGCATCACATACTACACCTGAGCTGAGCCTTCTGCAGACTTTACTTACCCATCATCCAATCAGTGCAACACGATACATCGCATAAGAGTAGTGGCCTTGTAATATAGCATCATTTGATGTGAAAATTAGTATAATGAGATACGTAATTTAAATTCATATCACCCTCCGTTGCATTATCAGATCCAATTAAGCTTCAAAACCCCCTCCCAAAAAAATAAAATCCCACTGATTTAGACCAGCATCTTCATTGGTTTGAAACAATAACATTATATTACCCATCCATGCACTTTGGTGTCATTTATATTTAGAGAAATAGTTTGCTTGCTAGTTTGATAACAGCCAGTGAACCCATACACAATGTCCTTTTTTCTTAATATGTTTCCTCAAGCTAACACTAGATATCGTTTTCACAAAAGCTATCTGGCTCGCCGTCTCGCACAAGGCAGACATACGAGTATAAAACCCATTCTGACCATTTAAAGCCCGAAGCGATGCGTCTGCTAGACACACAAGGCTACTTACAAATCCAATCAGTGCTCGTGCTTGTGGACCTACACGCCAGAGCCAGAATAAACATGAATGTCAAGTCTGTTACCCGTCTACTGAGGGATCCTTAACATCTGTCCAAGTGATGCTGCTTTATTGATCTGCAGAGCCTGGCGTCAAAACGCCCACTGCTTCAAAAAAAAAAAAAAAACCGAAACATAACAAACCCAGCAGTGGCACGATAATGATTCAGCTGAGGGTGCCATGCTATAATTACATATTTAGAGGTTTATAGTACACGCTGTTCCACTGCTGCAGAATTTTCACGCCAAAATTAAAAGACTGACTTGATTATAACTTTTTAATCTCTCTTCACAGAGCTGCAATGCTGACACTCACTGCTGAGCTGGGGGCCAAAACACATCGTGTGATTGGACACACACACACACACACACACACACACACACGATACAGATATGATCCACAAACTAACCATTCTATGCTTACATTGACGCCAGTATTCAGATGCAGACAATGCAGTGAAGAATTTGTATCTTACTGTTATGGCAAATTAGTTTGAGCTACTTCTTTGTAGATACAAATATCTTCCCCGTGGCAATCATGACAGCTTCTCTCTGTTATTTCAATATATGTGTGTGTGTGTGTGTGTGTGTGTGTGTGTGTGTGTGTGTGTGTGTGTGTGTGTGTGTGTGTGTGTGTGTGTGTGTGTGTGTGTGTGTGTATGCCTACGTTAAAGGCAATTGGGTACAGTGTGGGATAAATATGAGGTTTTCGATTCCATTATTGCAAAGAAATGAAAGTGATACCTCAGAGTCAAAAGTTTTTTTTTGTTTTTGCTTCATGTGTGGGTGCCTTAAAAAAAAGAATGGAACGTGAAAAGCAGAGGAAAAACAAACATTGGTCAAGAGATAGCACACCTGCACAGCGTGCAAGACTGATGCAGCTGAACTGTTTCTCGAGTAAACAGGATCAGGTTACAGCCTTCACTTTTCCTTCTCTTCCTCTTCCAGTCAACTGTTAACATGTCATATCGCTGTTGCCCGTTCTTCCCCTCTTGTGCAATGATGCTTTTAAGACAGACGGACATGGCAAAACTCCATTTAAATCGTTTGGTTGAAAATCTTAATCAGGGTTTCCCTCTCAGAGGTTTCAGCACTATGCCCTAATCAGATTTTTTTTTTTTTTAGCCAGGACAGCAAGGTAATTAGTTACAGAAATCTTGTAGAGTGCATCTACCCTTGAATTATTTTTCCCTCTTCCAGGACATGTTCAAGGCCTTATGAATAATAACGAGATAAATCCCAGCGCTGTAAAGTGGGGCATCCCCCCTTTCAGCATGCGGGTACTTTGTTTAACGCTCAGCTTGCTGTGAAACAACACCTTCGATTAACGAAAAATCACCACGATCCCTAAATGAGAAATTATTGACTGCTTAATTGATACTCTTGTCTTGCCCGTATGTGGGCTGTTAACCCACCAACCCACAAACATTGATGAATTACCATATCATCAATATTTAAGTAACCTTTTCTCACTTTGGAACCAGAAAGAAATGTATAATTGTGCAGCAATTTGTAAAATATTCAGAGTAGGGAGTGTCTCTTTCCGCGGCGAGAGGCTAAATGTTCCAGGGTACGAGCGCTTTTTCTTTTCTTCTTCTTCCTTTCTCCCATTACCAAGAGGACACCCGTTCCCAGTGGCTCCGGATCGGTGGGGGAGTCAGAAGTTGTGAAGGACAATTGGCAAGTTGTGAAAATTTAATCAGGCCCATGAATTAATCAATAAAAGGGGGGGGATAAATGAAGCGGGCGCGTGCACCTAAATGACGGCAGGGGAGGACCCGTGCCCCGGCCGCTGTGCTCAGTTCCTGAATAAATCATTTCCCGTAAAAGCCGAGGGTGTCCTGCAGAGAAACTGCTCTCACAGCCAAAACCCGCCCTGCCCCCACCTCCCCTCCGGATCTCTGCTGGACGGGTCTCAAGGCGGCGCCGGGGGAGCAGGGCGCTGAGTCTGAATATTTACCATACCAAAATACACCCACTTAGAATATTTACTAGTCACACACAGAACAGCTTATTTCTTATGGGAGCCAATTTGGTGAGCGCTTTGCATGTCAATGTCACATAATTAAGTGTCATAACCCTGTAACGCTGATTACTATGTATTGTACCACGCTGGGTCTTAACTCTTAGGTATCAGCTCCCAGGTGAGCTAGTGGGATATTTGCCTCTTTCCCTCCATCCATAGGCAATTTACGCTGTATGTGTCTTGACTATAATTGCAGTCTATACCGCAGCGATTCATACGCTGGCGGGACACCAGAGGAAGCTGATGAGTTTTAACAGTTGGTTGTCGGTATAATTATGTTGTTTGAGGGACTTGATCACCAGGCTGCACCGCTCGTCCACTGCAGATGGATCACCACGACTTTGAGGACATCCTGCATGGGGTCGGGTTTGCTGGGGGGGGGGCGCTTAAATCGTCATCACTGTCAGGTGTGCTGACGACACAGCCACACGGGTTGTGCGTTATGAAGTAGCTGTACAATTTTTTTGGGGGGGGGGGATTTGAATACGTAACGGGCGAGTTGCGAGTTGTTTGCTGTGCCTTTCAGATAGATGGGTGCAACGCCGGAGGTTGCACACAGCAACATTTAGGGGACTAAAAACGTTCCATCATTTCCGCCTGATATGCATCCGCACATGTTGGGGTTTACTTTTCTAGCCGAGTAAATGTGAAATTGAAAACGAGAAGCCACCCAGCGCTGTAATTGGCCGTGTGAGCTCTGGTGAGGGTAAGTCTACAACAAAATTGAAAATCCATGCCTGTGACGAGAGCAAGACACCAAAAAGACAAGGTGAAAATATGAGTGCGTGTGTGTGTGTATGTGTGTGTGTGTGTGTCTATTTAGAGAGGGAGAAACAGAGAGTGTGTAGAACAGATGCTGTGTGTATAAGTGTATATCGTGATATGTAGCTGTAAACATTTAAAACTGGTTTTCCATTTGAGCCGTTGACTCTGATACACTACATGTGGCTGCTGAGAGAGAGAGGCACACAGACAAGATGTTTAGACACTGGCAAGAAAAGATCAAGTTGGCACAACCATTACAGTTGAAGGGAGGGAGAGTAGGAGAGAACGAATGAGAGCGCGGGAACAGGTGTGTGTGTGTGTGTGTGTGTGTGTGTGTGTGTGAGGGGGGCAGTCACACAGAGGAGACAGTGAGGATAAGTAGGATAGAGAGAGAGAGAGAGAGAGAAAGAGAGAGAGAGAGAGAGAGAGAGAGAGAGAGAGAGAGAGAGAGAGAGAGAGAGAGAGAGAGAGAGAGAGAGAGAGAGAGAGCGAGAGAGCGAGAGACAGACAGACACACAGAGAGACAGAGAGAGAGACTTGAAAGGACCGGAGAGGGGGGGAGAGACTTGCTAGCAAATCCAACTTTGGCTTCCCTTTGGCACTGTTGTGAGCTTGGAGCTAGGTAAGCACCAATAGCAGCATGGAGTCTCCTGGGCACCGTTCTCTTGTATCTCATCCCCGGCATTCATTGGAGCACAGCAATCGCTCCTCTCAACACCCTGCCACAGATCTGCACCCTTGATTACACCCCAAATCAAATGGGTCTGGGACTAAGAGATGGGGGTGGGGGGAGCGGGGCTGGGGGTTGAGAACAGGGAGGGAGGGAGGGAGGAGATGCGAGAGGAGAAGAGAGAGGGATGGCTCGGCAGATTTGCATACGGATTTATCATACCAGCTTTGAGAGGAAAAAGAGGAGGGAGTCACGAGGAAAAAGAGGAGGGAGTCATGCACACACAGTGCTTTAAAATGCCACTGTAGCCTGCCGGTTCAGAAAACACATGCAGGCAGGGAAATTACTGTTTGCGTACCTTCAGCGTGGTGCAGCGCATCACTAACCATCGGTGACGAATAATTACTGTACATCTGAACGATTTGTACCATTTGAAGCTGAACCAACATCACGTTTCCACTCAGATGGCATGTTGGGTGTCTTGATTTCAACCTCACTGATAATATATCAGGCCTTTGCTCTGTGAAATATCTGAAACGCTTCCCTCGACCACAATTTTATTAACTAAGCAGCTCTTGTAACCAAGACAACATCACTAGTACTTCTTATTAAAATGCTGTTTGTAGCAGCTTTAGCATGGGCCTTCTGTGATTTCCCTACACATTTGCAGGATTTTGAAACCCTGATGCAACCGAGCAAAATTGCCCGGCAAAGGTGGACTTGGCAGAACACATTGCCTTTGCAAATGCCCTGTAACAGAGCAGAAGGCAAGCAAAGGGCAGAAGAAACAAGGGTTCTTCCACCTCACTCAAAATGAAAGTGATAGAGAGACAGACAAAGAAAATAGGGAGGTAAAGCAGGGCACAGGGAGGAGCCGGGGAGAGGTGCACGACTTTGCGAGAGTGACAGAATGAAGAGATGAGTCGCAGGGGGAGATAAGGTTCATTAAGGGAGTAGCGCTGGAACAAAGCGTAATCTCGATTTTAACCTTACCTTTAGAGAAAGGCCACGCTTGCCGCTGTGATAACGGACTAGTGTGGCCTTAAGATATGCACAGAATACTGATTACTCCCTTGCCTTTGTTATCAGGGGACATTAGCTAACAGTGATGGTGAATATTAGTCAGCCGCTGTGACTGAGGAGGACATCTTTTCTTTCGGTCTCGCTCGTCTCCTCTCCCCTCTCTTTTGCACTCTGTCTCCTTCTCTCTACCAATCCTTCTCTCTCTCTCTCGCTACTTCTTCCACCTATCTGTCTCTCTCCACGAAGAGTGAATGAGTGCTCCAGGCCCTTGATGGTGTAAGGGGGCGTGAGTGTTATGATAAGGACGAATATCAATCTTATAAATCTGAATTTAATGGCCCGATCTGACTGGATTATAGACATTTGTCATTGGATCCTCATGTGAGAAATCGGAATGGGTCTCTAAATTCACGTCAAGTCATCGTTTAGAAAGGAGGTAGCCTTGTTATGAATTATAAACTGTGACTAACAGGGCTATGTACATGACCAAGTGTATCCAAACCAGGGTCTATGGGGACCAGGAATGGCTCTCACTCTGTTTATAGATTTGTTACCACCAAATTGTGATAAACATGCTCCTGTGACGAAATGCATGGTTAAAACTATATATGGAATGGATCTAACAGTTAAGACCAAGAAGGGCAGAGATAGATCTCAATGCCAAAGAGATAGACAAACTACTACTACTACTTTCGGCTGCTCCCGTTACAGGTCGCCACAGCGGATCATCCGTTTCCATTTCTTCCTGTCTTCTGCGTCTTCCTCTGTCACACCAGCCACCTGCATGTCTTCCCTCACCACATCCATAAACCTCCTCCTTGGCCTTCCTCTTCTCCTCTTCCCTGGCAGCTCCATATTCAGCATCCTTCTCCCAATATACTCAGCATCTCTCCTCCACACATGTCCAAGCCATCTCAATCTTGCCTCTCTTGCTTTGTCTCCAAACCGTCCAACCTGAGTGGTCCCTCTAATATAATCATTCCTAATCCTGTCCTTCTTCGTTACTCCCAGTGAAAATCTTAGCATCTTCAACTCTGCCACCTCCAGCTCCGCCTCCTGTCTTTTCGTCAGTGCCACTGTCTCCAAACCATATAACATAGCTGGTCTCACAATCATCTTGTAAACTTTCCCTTTAACTCTTGCTGGTACCCTTCTGTCGCAAATCACTCCTGACACACTTCTCCACCCACTCCACCCTGCCTGCACTCTCTTTTTCACCTCTCTACTGCACTCCCCGTTACTTTGGACAGTTGACCCCAAGTATTTAAACTCAAATGCCTTTGTCACCTCCACTCCTTGTATCCTGACCATTCCACTGTCCTCTCTCTCGTTCACGCATAGGTATTCCGTCTTGCTCCTACTGACTTTCATTCCTCTTCTCTCCAGTGCATACCTCCACCTCTCCAGGCTCTCCTCAACCTGCACCCTACTCTCGCTACAGATCACAATGTCCCAAAGAGATAGACAAACATACTAGATATTACAGTATTGTTACAAAACTCACCAGCAGGGGGAAGAAATTCTGTTAATGTTTTTTTTATCCCCCCCCTCTCCCCAATTGTCAATTGTATCCTGCCCCACTCTTCCGAGTTGCCCCAGTTGCTGCTCTACCCTCTCTGCCGATGTGGAGTCGCCAGCCATTTCTTTTCACCAGACAATGTAGCATGTGGGAGGATCACGCTATTCCCCCCAGTTTCTCCTCCCCTCCCCTCGAACAGATGTTCCCGACTGACCAGAGGGGGCGCTAGTGCGTTGACCAAGACACATACCCACATCCGGCTTCCCACCCACAGACATGGCTAATTGTGTCTGTAGGGATGCCTGACCAAGCCAGAGGTAACACGGGGATTCGAACTGGCAATCCCCATGTTGGTAGGCAACGGAATAGACCACTATGCTACCTGGACGCCCATGGGGGAAAGAAATTCTATCAACACAGGATCTGTACACTGAAAAAAAAGATAGTGACAAGACAGCAAAAACCTGACTTTTTTTGGAAAACCACAGAGTAATAATTACAAAACCTGTTGACAATGCCAATAATTTGAATGAGAATTATTCAGGAAAGGTGGGAAAAGTGCTGAAATCCCAATCTTATTAACGAAAAAAATATTTTGAAAAACAGGAAATGGTAGTTTGAATCTACCTTTGCTGATGTATAGGTAGTGGAAGTTTGATAGATATTTTTATCAATACAACACCAGGTATAGACTATCTGGATGGAAGATTGTTGAAAATAGCTGCAATATATGTTGCCACTGTCATGTTCTCAACCAGTGTCTAAGGAAAAGCATGGAAAGAGGTAAAGATCTCCCATTACTTGAGGAGATAAAAAAAAGACTTTCACTGGTCCCAACAGACTGATCAGTATATTACTGGTTCTTGTTGACTCCTGGGGAGGACTGTTTATGATACGATACAGAACTATTTTTCAGAGAGATGACCTATGAACTGATTTTCTACATGGTTAGAGATGGACACACAAGCACAGCTTTGTTTCACATGACAGTTGAAGGGTTGAGGGACATGGATGACAACATGGTCACAGGGGCTATGCTGTTGGATTTCAGTGTATCTTTCGATATAGTAATACGATGTGAGATGTGAGATCCACATCTTCCACAATCAGTTTGATGTTAACTTCTATGCTTGTGCTGCTATGATCAGAGCCTCTGTGCTGTCCTTCAGTCCAGCCTTTTCTAGCCACTGGTAGGATTTCTTGATATCAGCCACATCTTCTATCTCTTGATGGTCAATTCCATGGAAGGGCTTGGTCTTCAATGATTCCTCCTCTTCTTCTTCCTCCCCACTCTGTTTTCTGCTGCCTGAGGTACTCACTCAGCAGTTGATCCTGGGGGGGCCCTCTTTCTGATGTACTTGTGGATGTTCCTTGTTTCATCCTCAATAGCGGATGAAAAATGTGTGTGTGTGTGGGAGGGGGGGCAGCACAGCAGCACAGTGGTTAGTGCAGTCACCTCACAGCAAAAAGGTCCTGGGTTTGAACCCCAGGGTTGTCCAACCTTGGGGGTCATCCTGGGTTGGCCTCTGTATGGAGTTTGCATGTTCTCACCGTGTCTGCGTGGGTTTCCTCTGGGTGCTCCGGTTTCCTCCCACAGTCCAAAGACATGCAGGTCAGGTGAATCGGCTATACTAAATTGTCCCTAGGTGTGAATGTGTTGGCCCTGTGATAGACTGGTGGCCTGTCCAGGGTGTCTCCCCACCTGCCGCCCAATGACTGCTGGGATAGGCTCCAGCATCCCGTGACCCGAATGCGGATAAGCAGCTTGGATTATATATATATATATATATATATATATACACACACACACACACACACACACATACACACAAACATATATATATAGTATATGTATATATATCAAAATGGATACAGAAAAAAGATTTTAATGCATAGCAGTACAGGCCTGTTTCGTGCGTCTCGCACTCATCAGCTGCTAATGTTTTTTTCACAAAGAATCATACAGTTATGTTGCCCAGCGTCACGCCCCTAATTTCAGTTGGACAGCGACCAATCAGATGAGGAAACATTGAAATTATAACAACCAATGGGGTAGGTACTTATGATTGGTCGCTGTCCAACCAAAATTAGGGGCGTGACACTGGGCAATGTAACTGTAAGATTCTTTGCATGTGTGTGTGTGTGTGTGTGTGTGTATATATATATATATAATCCAGTGAGTCAAGTAAATTCTTTATGAGAGAGTACAAGCCTGTTTCATGCCATAAGCAATCATCAGCTCTCAATAAAGCTACTCGGGGAAAGAACATACCATTTACTGCCTCGTCATGCACATCACGTGCACAATGCCCAATGGAGAAGGGAGAGGTGCGACATTCAAAAACACGTGATCGCTAACTTTCCAATTGGGGGGGGAGGGTTTGTATTTGTCTATTAGCATGATTTATTTATAATTACAAAATAGGTGCTTATATCTATGTCTGCAACTGCTGGCCAATTCATTCCTGTTATTCAACGTGGACATTTCTGGTTCGCAAATGATAAAATATTTTTCAGTTAGACATAGATTTCACATTTTGCAACTGGTTGAATATGCTTTGTTCTTTGAGAGGATTTTCCAGGTGGTTGAATAATTAATGTTTCTGTCCGCCAATGACCAAATAAAACGGCAGCTAAAGAGTGCATTGAGCACGAAACAAGCTTGTTCTGCCTTTTAACAACTTTTAGCTATAAAAAATATATCTTTGCTCCTGAATTGTTGAGCTCTTTTTTTCTACATCGAAGGTTTCATTGCAACATCATATATATATATATATATATATATATATATATATATATATATATATATATATATATATACACACATATACACATATACATATATATTTAGGAATGACACACCAAGTGTGGTGTTCCTCAGGAAAGCTGCCTAGGCCTCCTGCTCTATTCTACATTGCCTAACGAGTTAACATTGGTCTTGAAAACAGCCACGGTGGCTATATATGCAGACAACCTTATACGTATGCACATACTTGAAATGATGAAGCATGGTGCAAACAATAGTTTATTGAGCAATGAGCATGTGGAGAAATTCATCTATTCAAGCAACACAGCTGAATAAAAAAAAGTAGCTCCTTACCAAATGGATAGTGCAGTACATTTTGACCTGTGTTGAAAATGATTGGACATGTTTCTGTCCATAGTGTACAGGAAGTCTGGATTAATTGGGCCATATACCTGTCTGTGTCCTAAGCCTGTTGTCCAATCTTCAAACTGGGTGACTTCTGTTTGGATACTTAACCATCAAACTCTGTTAGTTGTGTTAGAATATTTAAATGATATTTTAATGTAGTATGTTTGTATAATATCTGTATGTAGAGAAGTATGTGTAGGTTTATATGTATATATTCTATGAACATGTGTATACATATAGGTATTTATAAGCTTATACGTATGTCTTAAATAAAGTTATATTGGTTTTCAAATTTCATGTTATTTGTGGACCATAGGGAGAATAGTTGTTGCATATGGAACACCTTATTGTGATTTCAAATAAACAATAAACAACTATAAATTTGCACCTCAGAAGACAGAATCTTGAAGCCATTTAAACCTTGCTATTTTGTTTGAGGCCAGTGAACTGATTGAAGGATGGGAAGACTAGGGAGAAAATGTGATGGAGGAGAGAGAGACAAAAGATTTACAGAAGGAAAAATAAAGACAAGAGTAGCTCCTCACAGGGAAGATTGCCTGTGGCTCAGCACCAACAGTGAATTCCCATCCCCACAATACCCCTACCCCCGCCAGCCTCCACCCCTCAGCCTCCTCTTCATCCTCCTCCTTCTCCTCTTTATATCTGATGCCAATGATGGATTGGCCCATCAGTTAAAAATAATTAAGGATGAGCTGTAGGCATGTCTGGCTGAATGCAGTATCACAGGGGATCACTGGGTCAAGGCTTAAAAGCCAAACACTATCTCTTTTTCACTTTATAGTCCTGCAGGGCGTTCTGCATGCAATATAGCATCGTGCCACTCTGCCTGCAAACCTCTGTCTGAGGGTGGCCAGATTCATGTGCCCAGGGTGGTTCACTGGAGCCTGAGATGAGGTGTTTTACTGCAAAATCGGTTGGAGAAGAGGAATAAACATTTAGGGTAAACATAGAGGAGCTTCGCATCAGAGCTCTCCTTACTTTGCGAGAAAAAAAAAAGCTTCAATTCAGTACTGATTTAATGAACTTTGGTTAAATGCAGCGTTTTGTCTTTGTCGTAATCCTAGCAGCCTTGCCTCACCTATTTGTGATGTATTTGGAGTAATAACCTGTAATGGGGAAATTTATACTCTGGATTATGTCATCTCTTTCTGCGGCAAAGCAAAAGCATGCCATAAGAGGTAAAAGTGTCTGTCTCTAATGGGAGACAGGTGATGTTAACGTCTCCTGTCCTGCCTATCCCCTTGGTGCACAGAGGAGGGTGTCATTCACAGCATAGCATGTCTCTAATCTGCTACTGTATCTGGCACCTGCAGCCACTGACTTTGTCCTCTACACTGATGAGCCCTGAACCCCAGTGGACCCACTCATCCTCTGAGAAAATGGCCTTCTTTTCAGGACATTCTGTGACCTCCATCTAATATCACAGAACTATACAACGTTACTATAGTCATCATCAGCACTATCTCTCTCTGCCTAACTCTCTATCTATCTATCGGGCAGCATGGTGGCCCAGTGTTTAGCACTGTTGCCTCACAGCAAGAAGGTCCTGGGTTGGAACTCCGGGGTTATCCAACCTTGGGGGTCATCCAACCTTGGGGGGTCATCCCTGGTCATCCTCTGTGTGGAGTTTGCATGATCTCCCCGGGTCTGCGGTGGGTTTTCTCCAGGTGCTCCAGTTTCCCCCACTCTCAAAAAGAAATCTGCATGTTAGGGTTTATACTCCTGTCTTTGCCCCTGACCGAGGCAATGGGGAAAGAACTGGAGTTGGCCCCCAGGCGCAGCATGAAGGTGGCAGCCCACTGCTCCTAGCTACACTGACCACAGCTAGGATGGGTTAATTTGAAGTAACTGAATTTCCCCAAGGGGATTAATAAAGGAAACTCTATCTATCTATCTATCTATCTATCTATCTATCTATCTATCTATCTATCTTGTTGCAGCATGTATTTTTGACAGGCCTTGGCTATGAGTAGACAATGTTTAATTCTTGTTTGAGTGATAGATTATGCAAGTGTTATCTTATTGTGCTCCTCAGAGTAATTCATTCTTGTGGAGAGAATTTAGACTATCCTTCCTTCAGTGTGTCTTTGACAGAAGTTGACGTCCTGCTTTACCCTAAGTAACCCTGAAAACCATTAACACAGGGCACAGTTTCAAGGAAAACTCAAATATTTGTGCTGGAGCTCATTAATTCCCAATGCCATGTCATCGTTAAAACATGAATTTCTTTGAGCAAAAGAGAGGAACAGCGGTGTCACCCTCACCGACAGGCAAGGAATTAGGGATGCCACTGAAACTCTGACATCCTTGCTTTCCTGCCCTCCATTATTGAGATAAATGGAATCCTGGGAAGAAAGGAGAAGTGTGGCCCAGCGGGAGGCCGCAGTGTGTGAACTGTGGGTTTTGTGTTTTGAGATTGCTACGCTCCTTTGCTCAAACACAGCTAGTGAAAGAGAGAGAGACAGAGACATGAGAAGACAGCCATACAGAGACTCTGTGTGTCATAATTCCTTTGACAAAGTGTGTGTGTGTGTGTGTGTGTGTGTGTGTGTGTGTGTGTGTGTGTGTGTGTGTGTGTGTGTGTGTGTGTGTTGAGCTTTTCATGTTAGCTGCATGATGCCCTCTCCATAGCAGGCGCCACATACTGATCACACTCCACTCTGGCACGAGTGTCTCAGCTGGATGAACATTGGAAAAAAGAGGCCAGACGGACCCAACCAAATTATAGGGCACCTCTTTCTTGTGCCTGAACATCCCGTCGTTTTGCACCAGGTGCACGCACACACACACACACACACACACACACACACACACACACACACACACACACACACACACACACACACACATGTGCACTTGGTCTCTCTGTTTTTCACTCGCATCTCTTACCAAATTAATGTGCATACAAGCGTGCACATGTAAAATATATAAAACCAGGGCCGCCCGGGTAGTGTAGCACTCTTTTCTGTTGCCTACCAACACGGAGCTCGCAAGTTCATATCCCCACGTTACCTCCAGCTTGGTCGAGCGTCCCTACAGACACAATTAGCCGTGTCTGCGGGTGGGAAGCTGGATATGAGTACGTGTCCTGGTTGCCGCACTAGCGCCTCCTCTGGTTGGTCAGGGTGCCTGTTTGGGGGGGGGGGGGACTGGGGGAGAATAGCGTGATCCTCCCACGCCTTACGTCCCCCTGGCGATACTCCTCACTTTCCGGCGAAAAGAAGCAGCTGGCTGTATGGGAGGAGGCATGTGGTAGTCTGCAGCCCTCCCCGGATCGGCAGAGGGGGTGGAGCAGCGACCGGGACGGCTCGGGAGTGTTGGGTAATTTGCCAGGTACAATTGGGGAGAAAAAAAAGGGGGGGCACAACTGTATTCAGTGCCACGAGGTGGATCGGGAGGAAAAGGTGTGAACCTTGTTTACATGTGATGACACAGGTTCAGATTCGGCTCGTGACACTGGCTGCCGCGTTTCATTTTGTTCTACCTTCTTTCCCGTCACGCTTCTCTGTACGCTAGCTAATACAAGGAGAAAGGCCTTAGAAAAGAACCTTTGGCAGGTGTTTCCTACATTTACAGTGTTACAGATGTGTTTTCTAATCGATGATTCCTGCACCCTCCCCAGCCACAATGTGCTTGACATGAGAGGCACAAAGACTCACGGCACGTCACAGCTGAAGGGAGGAAGACGGAATCCATCTTCTCAACGCAAACCCATTTTCACTGACACAAAACCTGCCTGTGAGCATCGGCACACACACAGGCTTGCACACTTCCATGTGAGTGTGCATGTGGAGGGCGGGATATATAAGAAAAGGGATGGCTCAATAATGCAATTCCAGTGTGTCAGAAATCCTTGTCCAATCTTGGAACAAATGGAAAAAGTTGGGCAACACATTTTGTGTGTAAAAAAAAAAAGAGAGACATTGCTGTTTTTTTGTTTGCTTGTTTTTTGACACTTCACTAAATATTTCCGTGCTTTTCGGTAATGGAGAGACCAGATTTCCTCAGCTGTTATCTGAACGTTTGAATGTTTGATGGTTTGCAACCGGAGCCGAGCGCCGCACCACTTAGCATGGGCCGGGTTTAATGGAAGCTGCTGTAGGCAGTGAATCGCTTCTGCACATACACTGCTAGATAAAACTGCTTATTGCCAACCTTTTTAAATGTGGACATTATCACCTTGAGTTATAGGCGAGTCAAAAGCTGCCCAATTCCAAAAAACAAAAGAAAGACCTTGAAATGGTCATGTTTCATCCTCAAACGACAAACAAATCAAATATAATAAAATAAATCCTACTATTCCAGGTAGCTCCTCCCTGGCTCCTTATCGGCTCTATCCTGCAGCAAAAGACATACATAACATTCCATCTATACATGTCGCGTGTAAACTAAATATAGGCCGTGCATAACAGCTCATCGCTCAGCGGTTCAAATGATGCAGTCTTGACGTAATGCCTTCAAATGTCACTTTCAGCTGCCTTTCATCTACCCCTCCACCATCAGCATCCCTTTCAATGTTACTGCCCATCGACCACCTCCGTCCTGAGGTTTCCCATCGGGAACTGCATGAGCTGGCGGCATGCAACATGAAAACGACACTGTCAAATGCCCCCACGCCTTGGGGGACATGTGCGCACCTCACCCCGAGCTTGGTAAACACAAATCAAAGCTTCATTCGGGGACAGACCCTGGGGGACAGAGACAGGAAGTTCTGCCTGGTTGCTGTTTTCTGGGCAAGCTGGGCCTTGATCTCAGTCTGTTGAGCCGGGAAGGCCCAGGAGTGAGATAGCATCACTCCAGGGGTGGACAAGGACAGTGTGAATGTGCGTTTGTGCCTTTTTGCGTGTTAATGTCCATGTATGTTTCAGCGTGGGCTTGTATTTGTTTGTGCGGGTGTGCGCGTGTGTGTGTGTGAGTGAGAGAGAGAGAGAGAGAGAGAGAGAGAGAGAGAGAGAGAGAGAGAAAGCAAGAGAGAGTGTGTGTGTGTGAGTATGTTTGCGTCAAACGTGTACTGCATTTGTGAAATGTGTACAGATGGAGGACATGTGTATGTGTGTGTGTGTGTGTGTGTGTGTGTGTGTGTGTGTGTGTGTGTGTGTGTGTGTGTGTGTGTGTGTGTGTGTGTGTGTGTGATGTTTTGTGTGGATTTGTTTCCACTTCTGTACCACACACACTCTGCTGTGATAAGGGGGTATCATATATATCCTGGAGATAGACGAGTTAAAGAAAAAAATAAGAGAAATAACGTCAGCAACAATCTTCCAATTGCACACTAATAGCCAAACAAACGAAGGTCTGAGATTTCTATTTGATGGGAAGTTCTACACAAAATAAAATAGCAGAACACCTCAGACAGATGGCGAGCTATGAAGAGAGTGTGTTTTCCTAGTTTTGGGCTGTGGATAAGGTAACTTGGACTTTTTCTTTTTTCTTTCTTTTTTTTATTTACTATTGGTAGCAACAATGCATTCAGGCTCCTCATTGTTTTATTGCAAATAGACAACGTGACGGTAATGTGAGGAGACGAGGCTTTAGGGCGCTTGGGGCTCAGATGGCACTGCTCCTTTAAGCTCTGGCTTGTGAGATATCATACTGGGACCCGCTCCAATCGAAACTTCAAATCCATCTTTCTCTTTGGTTTCTAATTAGTGCTTAACAGACGATGCAGCCAGGAAACAGAAGGAATGGGGTGCACAATGTGGCGGTGGGGTGGTGATACACAACAAGGCTTTTGGTTGAGTGATACCAACCCTTATGCCACCCAGTTCTTGTAATTTTGAGATTTTTCAGGTGAGTGATTTCCCTTTTCTGTTCCACGCCTCAGATCTGGGCTGGGCTGATCTCAGTTAAACTCTTAATAAGCCCCATTTCACGGCGCGCAGCCAAGAGATTAGATCTGACAGGGCAGGCGTGGGCTAGTACTGAGACTGCAGATCTGTGGGCTAAGCTCTGACTTGGAAATGTTCCAAACGCCTGGTGCAGCCCGTCGGGCGGAGCGCTTCAGATTGCATGATGATACTGGGGGAGTGACTGCGAGCGATGCTTTAAGTCCCGTATCGACCTCCCCAGCATTCTCCGCCCCACCAAAACCTAGCATCTATTCTACCCCCATGAGACTTAGCACGGGTTAGCTGGAAGGTGCAAGAAATACATAAATATCCCATTTGCTCACCAACAGATGTTGGTGCAGTTTTCGATTCCCAAACGATCCAATCCTCTCAGATTGACAGAGAACCCTGGTGCAATGGGAGGTGCAGGAAGTTGCTTTGAGTTCAAGCAATGAATGAATCACATTCATTATGTAGCATAAGATGTGTTTTCTCAGGGCAAAGGCAGGTGAATTTTGCCTGCCCTGTGGCATAGGACCAACAACGTCTCTAAGGTAGGAGCCAGTGGGGACCGGCCCCACCAGATGGCAAAGGCAGGTGAATTTTGCCTGCCCTGTGGCGTAGGACCAACGACGTCTCTAAGTTAGGGGCCAGTGGGGACTGGCCCCACCAGATGTCGCCAGTGCATGACATGATCAATGATTCAGTGTAACAGGTTATATGTTTTTCTTTGTATCTAATATTGCTGCACGTTTATTACATACGACAGCTGTAGTGCTGTCCGATACATTCCACAAATCCTCCTGTACCTGTTGTGTAAAGGTCATTACTTCTCCTAGCAGTCTTTGTTTGTTGAGCATGGGGCCAGCCCGTCAGCGTTTGTTTAACCAAGCGAGCCGCTGAAAACACTTGGCCTCATGCATGAATGTTACCTTATTTTTCTCTTATATTTGTTCTTGCACAAAGTAATAAGAGGAAAATAAGAAAATCCTATGTGGGATTCATGAAACGTGCGCACCGGCCAGTTTTGTTCTTAACCCACGAGTATGTTGATGAATTGCATTTGATCTTAAATTGGATGCACGTGCCAGCCATTTTGCAATTAGCATACAGGAATGCCCCAATAAACGGATATAAGGACAGCAGACATAAGTGCAGTGTGCAAACCACAGACCAACAAGTCACTGCAATTTGACAGGTGATGGACAGGCAAATGAAGAAAAGGATGACAAATATAACTTTAAAGTCCATTTATTCTGTAAAACACTTAAGGAACTTTTGCCCATGGTCTTAAATGAAAACAACATTCAAGATGTCCAATGTTTAAATCAAATCTTAAAACGTATAAAATATTCAATACTCAGTTGTTAAAGTACAACATGAGGCATGATGCCTTCTTACTTTAAATAATGCAGGGGGCTTTTCAAGTTCTTCCGCCCCTCCGGTAGCCATGACTGTCACCGTGCTTTTTGCAACGTGAGCATCCCTGATTGATTCGTTGAGATTCGGCGTGCCCTCGTCACGTGAACACACAATGGTTTTATTTTGCATAATAGACCAATCATTTCGCTTCAGAGTAAAACACAACACGCATCTGTCTTGTCTATCTTTTCACTTCAACTCTGCATCGAGATTTAGGGAATTATTACTTTAAAAAGTAACGGTAGCAGTAAAACTGTGTTTCACTGTGATGGTTAAATTTTTCAATTAATCCGCGGTTCACATGCGTGCTGATACATGGGAGGGGGGCGAGCCGTACAAATCACAGATCAATTACATTCCGTTACACTAGTATTTTTTTAAATCATAATTATTAATATTTCACAGCACAAAAGCCAATTTGCTTTTGTGCGTGTTGGCTTACGTTTGGTCTAAGCCACTCTTAAATTTTGATCTTACAAACAAATGGGAAGTACGCAAGTATTGATAAATGCCAAAAAAAAAATTAAATTGTGCGCACGCATGATTTAAGATCAAATCTGTGCATACGCATGATTCATGCATGAGGCCCACTGTGCACATGTCCAACACGCTTTCAGTAATGGGCTGTGGGGCACAAGCATGTTGGCCCCATAATGAGAGCAGCCAATGAGAAAAATAATAGAATGACACACATCAGCATGTTTAGTAAACTTAATTTATGGTATTGGCGTTGCTACGCAGCTACACCCAACACTATTGGACACCATGGGGCAAAAGAGGCTAAATGTATTTGCAGGCACTTTCAGAAGGAAGAAGGTCTCACGAAGCTGTAGTTGAGAGTAGAAACCAGAGATAATTGCAATAATGCTGGGACAGGCTGTGCGGCGATTTACAATGTCTGCTGTCCATCCTGGACACTGTGCCGAGGGGCCAGGAAATAGCTTGCCATTCTCCATGGAAAACAAGTGGCGTCTGTTGGGGATGATGGTGTTGCTATTTGGCAGCAGATTTACATTTCCCTTCATTGTTGTCAGACAGAAGAAGTGAAGTGGCCTTGTATCATGGTGCTTTCTTCAAGGTCTTCAGCAGACCAACGTGTCTACTTATCCATGCACGTTACAATATATTACATGCTGGCCGTTCAAATAAATAACGATACATGCTTTTCCGAGTTTAAAATCACATTGCATCATCAGTAGTGAGCTGATGGTCATATCCACCAGCTGCTGCGCCCGACTCATGTTGGACCCGGCGAAGGCGCACCCCCGGAGAAAATATCCAGTCAAGTGTATCCATGATGACAGTGTATAAACTCATGATCATGAGTTTATTAATCGGCAAGCCTGCCCACAGAAATGGCTGGGCCCCTGAAAAGGTCCAGTGAATGGGACCCGGCCCCTGAAAAGGTCGAGTGAATGGGGACCCCCCCCCAAATTTGCTTTACTCATGTCAATGCATGCGCGTGCTCTCTCTTTCTCCTACACACATGTAAACTGAAAGGGACTTACTCAGTAACGGGGGCTCCATAGGCGCACGCGCACGCACACACGCGTGCACACACACACACCATAATAGAACTCTGACATATTTAAACACACCAAGGTCAAAAAAGATCTGCTACACTTACACCACATATTTCTTAGTAGAAAATACAATTTCTTACCTTAAGGCTTCATCTTTGTCTCTTATACAGTCATCTTCCTTGTCTTACTGGATGCAAAATCCTTTATAATGTCTTTAAAGTCCATCTATTTAGCCAGTTCACACTCAATGGCAAGTATTGGCATTGCTTATATTTAGGATGAACATGATTATTGCTACCCCATGGACCCACCAACCACGGGGATGAGCATTGGGGTAGGCTGCAATGCAGGCCGGGCGGCAGGCAAAGGCGGGGACCGGGGCGTCCCGACTTCCGGCATCGCAGACTGGTCCAGAAGGGCCAACTGGGAGGAGACTCCGGGGTAGACCCAGAACTCGCTGGAGGGACTACATGACCATTCTGGCCTGGGAACGCCTTGGGATCCCCCAGGAGGAGCTGGAGGGCGTTGCTGGGGAGAGGGACGTCTGGAGTGCCCTACTTAGCTTGCTGACACCGCAACCCGACCCTAGAGAAGAAACTGATGATGAGACAGAGAGAGAGAGAGAGAGAGAGAGAGAGAGAGAGAGAGAGAGAGAGAGAGAGAGAGAGAGAGAGAGAGAGAGAGAGAGGATTATTGCTGGCCTCCATGGTCCCCCTAGCTGCTGGCCCCCAGAAAGCATCCCCCCATCCCTTTCTTTTTTTTTGGCTTGACTTACTTGGGGTGTTTGGGGTGGATTCACATTCCCCTTCAGTTGTAGCTTTACAAGCATAAGAGTGAGTTTCACTAATTATTCTCTTTGTTTAACTAGCTCTACTTCCATACCTTTCACAGTGGCAACTAAATCTTGGGTGGACATCTTAGCTAGCTTGTTATTCGTCCGTCGCAGCGACGAGGACTATCTAGTCGTCCTGTGATGGATGACTGACGACTTGCGTGATGATTAAAGTGAGGAAAAGATGCGCATCGTCAACCCCACTCTCTCGTCCGAGACCACCTACTACCAGTGACAAGACTAAGCGAGACGACTGGCAATGGAGACGGATGCAGATTTTTTTTTTCCCTCAGGGTTTCATCCCGAAGTCTTTCCCGTGGACGAGTATACCCGCAAGGCAGTGGAGGTTTTAAAGAAGTGTTTTCCTTCTCTCAGGGGTGGCTAACCATGTGCCATGTAGAACCACGTGTATGCAGGTTTTCATTCTAGCAGGACTCCACACCAGGTGATTTCACTGATTAGCAACCCTTCAACCAAAGAGGAAGAATGTGTCAGTGAAATAACCTGGCGTGGAGTCGGGTTGGAATGAAAACCTGCTTACACATGGCTCTCCGTGGCACATGGTTAGCCACCGCTGTCCCACATGAACTGCCTGACAAGGCTAACGAGCTTCATCTACCCCGGAAAGCTAGCTTAGTTGAACGTAGACGGACTTACTTTCGCAGTCGAAAACTTGAATCACCGCCCAGTGGCGTGTAGTTATCAGTGTATCATGAAGATTATTTCCGTAGAAGAACATAGATCAGTCTTTCCCCTGCTCCTTCTGATGGCCGGCCCCTTTAACCGGTGGGGAAATTTCCTCACCGTGGTACGAGTGAGTATACGTCACAATTCGTCTGATATTCCCACTAAACAATGTCTCCTCTAGCAGCACTTCTATTTTACCAAACTGCTGTAAACTTAACAACAAACCAGCGACCATGGCCATTCATTACCATCAAGTTTTTTTTGTTTGTTTGTTTTTTATTTTAAATCAAGGCAAACTCAATACTGTAGCGACCCTGTGAGTGCTGATTGGCGGAGTCAGTCTGTCGTCCCCCTCTCTGCCAATCACGGGAATGTATGTATTGTAACGTGCATGGATAAGTAGACACTGTTAGTCCATGGGCCAGACGATATTTCGGTACACTCATGGTGGCAAAACTTACTTATAATTTTTGAAAGGATCCATGTCTGTAGATGATATTTTGGTATGATAACCATTCCTGAGTGGCAGCTGTATCACAGTTATCAGCTCATGAAGTTAACCACCCGCTAAACTAAATTGCATTTTAGACGCTGGTGCATATCCCGGTTTAGCCTCATGGTCAGGACATTTTTCAATGTTCTATAATATTGTCTTTGGTATCATTTTAAAGGGGACCTTCTTAGCTTTCATTCAAGCCCTGTTGTGGATATTTCTCACAAATATAGAGGTCACTTGAGCTCTTCAACCCGTCAATAACACACATCTTTCTGCAATTTTCGCCTAAACTATATACTTTCTTTTAGCCCTGTGGCATCTAGGAATATCAGGGACACAAAACACAAAAACTGGAATACTCACAGGACTGTAAAGATTCAGAAAATGTATAATATACCCATACTATTTCATTGTGTGAGGTGATTGTGAGCCTTAAATGAGAACTAGACCAAAGCCAGATAGGTCACAAACTGGTCTCTATACATTTGTTTAAATACACAATCAAAATACATGATAAAAAGGAATACCATAGTGAGGTAATGAACTATTTTAATATTTTAAACAACATTGACATTTACATATACTTAGTCAATGATACATGTAATCCCATATCATTAGTGGGTATATGTAATGGTAATGGGTAGGGTAATGGGTATATGTGAATATGGTTACATTATTGTTATCAAGCTCTGGGTAACCAAGTCCAGAATCAACATCCTGTGCATCAATAGACTACTACCACAGTAATACCATCAGAATCATCACACTGTCATTCATCAAACTGCTCGTTTCTCTCATCATCTGACTCCCCAAGTTCAAAGTCCAGTTCTGGACCATCCTGCTGTTTTTGGTTACTGCAGGTCTGTAACCTGCACATGTCTGTGCATAGAAGTCCATTTGACAGGCACATGCAGCTTGGCATTATGCATGAATGCACACACTTGCATGTTAGCATTTCCAAGACCACATCTGGTGCAGGTGGGGAGCACATCCAGTAAATGGCCAGCTTGCCTTCATCGTCTGTCCATCCATACTCAGTAGGGCTTGGCACCACAGGGTTAGCCTGCAGACAGCACTTCCATATTGCTGCCTGATTGTTGGCTCGTTGAACATGCATAAAGAGACAGTCTCTACATGGTGGCAGCTGGCTGGACTCAACCTCTCCCCTTTTGGTGCAGAAGAGCTGGTAACCCAGTTTGTTCACCTCAGCAGTGCTGCTATTAGCAACATACATCCGACAGGTGAACTGCTCAATTTTCTGGAACAGCTCATCACTCACATTCCATGTCTGTCCCAGTTGACTAAAAGTCTCTTGGCAGGAAGTGTGCTTTCTCACTATCTTCAGGGCATTCAGCTTCCCTCGACCAGCGAATGCACTGACAGTGTCGCAGCCTGTGAAGGCATGTAAGCCAATTAGGCTGTCACAGATGCTGTCTCCAAGTGAACTTGCCAGTTTGGTGATGTCGACAAACCGTGTGCGGTTCTGAGTCCCACACTTCTGGTAGATGGGACAGGTGATGTCCTTCTGGAAGCCAAGACAAAGCACCATGACATCAGTGTCCTCAGCTGTGATGATAACTGACTTTGAGCCCGCATTTGCTGCATGCAATGCATGCAGGAGCAGACGGGTGTCAGCTTCTTCATGTGTGGAGTGCAGTTCTGCTGCTTCCTCACACCCATCTTCTGTCAACTTGTAGCAGGTTTCCTCACAGGTCATGTACAACACCTTGCCATGCAGCATAGCTCTGTATCGTGGGAGTTTCCACTCTTCCACCAGAAACTTGATGAGACTGGTCTTGTTGGAGGAACTGCACAGAAATGTTCTCCACTGCTGGACGTGGTGTCCCCCTGCAAGATTCTTGTACTGGAGAGTGATGTCTCCACCCCGGTTCAGTCGTTCAGCATCTTTGATCGAAGTCTGGTGATAGACATCAAAAACAACATCAATCCTCCCACTCTGTGCTCCCTCATGGAGGACCTGGGTCAAGGCTGACTCTGCCACCTGTGCAAAGGTTTTGTTGTTGCCATTCATTTTTTGGACCAGGCTCATCCCATCAATGATGGAAGTAGATGGGATTGGGATGTCTCCTGCAGGAGATACATTCTTTTCAAGCTCTCTGGCAAGTGCAGCCTTGTTTGTTTTTCGTAAGGACCCATCAGCATTTGCCAGTGCCCATGGTAGTGGGCCCAATGGGTAGGCAAGGACATCCTTCAGATTCACCTTCCTGCTTTCAGCCACCAGGGTCATGTGACTGAAAAGGTTTCTATCTGCCTTCAGAACCACATCCTGTGCTTTCTTTCCATGAGCTTGTTTTGTGCTGACATTGGAGAATGTTTTCAGACTTTGCTTGGTCATCTTGTCGTGGAATTTCACAGGTGGTGGGTCTGCATCTAACCTTGTTTGCTGTAATGCTTGGTAGGCCTCTTCTCCTTTCTCAAGAGCTCTCAAGAGATCTATGGTCACATCAGGTGGAGCCATGTTGCCAGTGGAGAGGCTAACCAAATCAATCTCATCAGGGGACATAGGATTGAGCCAGTTATTCTCCATAAGGTCCATGAGAGACTGGACATCTGCTTCATCTCTCTTGATCCTTGGACTCTGTAGATCTGGATGAGACCATTTGCACCTGCCTTGACCTGTCAGGTCTCTCAGCTGTCTGAGGTACATGCTTCTATACTCAGCTGTGAGATAATATTTGGTCACAGCTCCTGGCTTCAAGCTGAATCCCTTTGTCCCTCCAGCTGTTTGGGTGTCTTTGTTCACCGTTTCTTCTATAGCTTGGTCAACAGGGATTCGGCCAAAGGGATTGGTGGAGCTCAGTTGGACTGAGAAGCCTCCTTCCATGAATTCTGTGTACACATCTGGGTGTGTGATGGGCAGCTCAGACATCTGGGCGTAGTAGTAGGGGAGGTAGCATGCATAATTCATCCTGTCATAAGCAAAGCACCATGGGATCATTGCTCGAATGCTAGCCAAGTGTAGCATCCAGTCTCCCTCTCTGGATGCTCAGATGAGCCCCAACAAGATTTCAACCATGTCCAAATAGGACATCCAGAAGTTCGAGAGGCTGCCGTTTCCACCTCTAAGGAACTCACGGTAGACTTCAAATAGATCCATGATGCGTGTACAAGAGCTGTTCTCGAGGACCTCCTTCAAAGCATGTTGTGAGACTTCTTTCCCAAGGCTGTCAATGGTCTTCAGTGTCTCATTCAGGTGAACCATGTCATTCCTGTGAGTTTCTTCCAACCAGGACAGGAAACCATTCAAGGTCAGTCGCATGAGAGCCTCATACAGGAGCTTGTGTAGTCGCACTGCCCTGTTGTACTTGCGGCCATCCATAACACCAGCAATTGAGCCTTCTGCAATCATGCCAGACTCAATGCAGAGGTCTTTGAGTCCAGCATCTTGGAAACGCTTTCCTATTATTGCCAGCAGTGTGCAGATGGTGTGGAATACCCCAAGCCTAACGATGATATCATGGAACTTGTCATGGTGTTTCCATGTGATCTCGACAGCCTTCGCATACAGGGCTTGGTCAAAGACACAGACAATCTTCCTCAGGCCTAAGCACTGCATGATGCTCAGTGACTGGTTAAGCACCTCATTGACAGTAGACATTTGTGTCGCTGGAGCATTGATGGTAGGCAGATAGCCTATATTGTCGGGGATGACCGTCATCTCTCCTCGAGTCAGGATGTTGAAGCCTGTCCATCTGCTGACTGACTGTTCTTCTTGTTGTGACATGCGTGCTAGGACCCAAAGAAGGTTTTTCTCTCTGGCAAGCTTAGTATTGGCTGCAGTATCGGCATCTGACTTTTTGCTTTGTGGTGGCCCTACCCGTTGTCCAGCATTGTAAGTTGGTAACATTGGTGGGGGTCCATCAATGCTTCTCTTCTTTGTTTTGGGAACAGTGGGCATGGGTTTGACAGGAAGTGGGTTGACTGGCTTTGCTTGCACAGCAATCCCATTGACTCTGTGAGATGTTCCCTCACCACTGACAGTTTCTTCAAGACGGTCGATATTGTCCCAGGCTAAAGTTGTGAATATGCCAGGATGGATGTTAGCTGGAAGGGCAATGCCACTCCCTGATGATGAGAGTTTCTGGAGACACAGGGCAGTGTTGATCTCTTCCATCTGTGAATAGGACACACTGTGACCAAGTCGGTTGAGGATGTTTATCAACTCTACATTTCCTGTCAACGATTTGACACTGAATGGCAGAACAATGTGCTTGCAAGGCTTGGTATTTCCACATGTCACTGCATATACTATGTCATGGCCAAATGACTGCAGAAGGCACTGCACTCTCTGGGATGCATGATCAGGATCATTTGAGCCTGTGAGTAGAGAGTACAGGAAGATAATGAGCGACTCTGGAATGGTAGGACATTCTGCTTCTGGTTTGACTTCAGGCGGCCAGGTTTGAGGAACATCTTGACTTTTAATGTCTGCTCTCAATTTGATGGCTGCTTTGGCTATAACATCTTGTGCACTGACACTTTTCAGGGTCTGCAGCTCCCTTTTGAGAGACTGATTTTCTTTGGCAAGTTCCCTCATGGACAAGTTATCGGGATAGAGGAGGAATTTTCCTTTCTCATCAGGGAATATCTGCAAGGCTCCAGCAAACTCACTCTCCAGGTTTCGCCTTATGTGCTTCTTGGTTGATTCCTTGACTTGGGCAATGCCTTGGGAGTTCATTGAAGCTACCAGTCTAGAAGAGAGATCAGTCATTGTCATCACTTGAGGATTGCCAAAAAGCTCCATCCTGATGAAGAGGAACAGCTCATTGTATGCCTTATTCACAGCAGCTTCATACTGGGCTGCAGCATCATCATCTTCATTGCTGGCAACCTCTCCTTTGGAAACCTCTTCTTTGGTGTAAAGTCTATAGCATGACCTGTGGTAGTGCCCTTCAGCTGCTACAAGGTCTCTACTCACAATGGCAAGGATTCTGCTGTCCCTTTTCTTTGTGGCTGCACTCCTGATCTTTGCATCAGCTCGCAGTTCTCGACACTGCACCAGTACTTCTCTCGTATTCTGTCTCTTGGAATATTTGCTGTTTTTCTGACAAAATATGCACTCTGCATCATAAGTCCTAGATGTACTTGGAGCATGTCGAGCTACTCTCTTAGATTGTTTCTCTTCAGCAGAGACACAACTTTTCTTTTCTTTTGCAAGGAGGCCATCAAGAATTTGCTTCATAGTGAAGATACTGGGACACTTTCTGTGGTAGTAGATTGCTGGAATCTGTCCCTCAGGAATGTCTTTTGCCAGTTTCAAAACTGGTGCATGATTTCGTATCTGAGCTGCCCTGAGCAGAGTTCTCCATGAGTCGACACTTTGTAGTGAAACCAGCTTATCTGTATCATCAGAACAGTGGATAATGCACTCCACCCGTGGGCGCTTTGGTATTGGGTAAAAACTTGCTTGTTCACCAGTGGCCATATTCAGTCAGTTTTCACCTGCCACATACAAACAAATACATGTAACTTAGGTGTATGAACACTACTAAAACAAAGTTTACTTTGCTTCACCAGCGTCATATTACCATTATTTATCTTACATAGCCACAAATAGATACATTACCTAGTTGCTATGCAACAGCTGTATTTTGTCCACATGAGGCCGCTAAAATCAACACAAGATGAAAGTTCCTCGTAGCCACTTTAACTAATCATATTAACATATACATTAAAAGAACATGCTAACATTATGGGAAATTAGCTTACAATCTTCTCCAGAGTGAGACAAGAAGATAGATACCAGTTTCCTCTATATGTGTTTAGTAGAAAGCTATCTGGCTGCACGTTAGCCTAGCTTAGCACAATGAATGGAAGTACACAGTACTGGTTATCCTTGGTTGTTGGCCAACTAAGAACTGTCCCAGAGTTTAAGCTAGGCTAATCAGTACCAGGGGTGTTGAAATGCTATATTTGTAAAAATCTGGGCAAATACACAATCGTGAGAGGCACAGAAACAGGTTTCCTGAAAGAAAAATGAAATAGCTGCTCATTTGGAAAGGTTATCATGTATTATTTTACTTCTGTTAGTGTACCAAACAAAATGGCACCAGTGAAGTTGTGTCACCTTGGGTGATATCGATATCTGGTCTGACCCATGGACTAACTGGCTTTGGTCTAGTTAGTTTCTTAGTAATAATGCCCTTCTAATTTAAGGTTCACAATCACCTCACACAATGAAATAGTATGGGTATATTATACATTTCCTGAATCTTTACAGTCCTGTGAGTATTCCAGTTTTTGTGTTTTGTGTCCCTGATATTCCTAGATGCCACAGGGCTAAAAGAAAGTATATAGTTTAGGCGAACATTGCAGAAAGATGTGTGTTATTGACGGGTTGAAGAGCTCAAGTGACCTCTATATTTGTGAGAAATATCCACAACAGGGCTTGAATGAAAGCTAAGAAGGTCCCCTTTAAAATGATACCAAAGACAATATTATAGAACATTGAAAAATGTCCTGACCATGAGGCTAAACCAGGATATGCACCAGCGTCTAAAATGCAATTTACTTTAGGGGGTGGTTAACTTCATGAGCTGATAACTGTGATACAGCTGCCCCTCAGGAATGGTTATCATACCAAAATATCATCTACAGACATGGATCCTTTCAAAAATTATAAGTAAGTTTTGCCACCTTGAGTGTACCGAAATAGGAAATTTTGGGCTCTGGCCCATGGACTATGTTATGTCTGCACACATGGACAGTGCTGCATTTGATTTGGTGCTGTTCTATTGTGCTGGGATCGATCGGTGATGCCTGCGGGCTCTGGGTTGTTTGATCGGGTCTGCCTGTGATGCTGTGTCAGTCTAAATAAAGAATGCAACGTAGCGGTTGTGTCGAGCGACAGCGCTGTGTCCTGACGTGATTTCTAAATACAATATTGGCGACGAGGATGGCTGATATATCTCTCCCACCACCTGCCTCCTTCCTGGCATTACCTGGCGAGCCTCCGGTACCATGGACTCGCTGGCTACATAGTTTTGAAAATTACATCATCGCCTCAGGGCTCGACGACGTGAGCCAGGCTAGGAAGACGGCTCTGTTGCTACACTGCTTGGGAGCAGAGGGTCATCGTGTGCTCGGGACTCTGGGGAACGTCTCAAACTTTGACGAAGCTGTGGGACTTATGAGCACCCATTTCGCTGCTCCACAGAGTGCCCTCCTTCGGCGACTTATATTCCGTCAGCGACACCAACTGCCTGGTGAGTCTGTGCAGCAGTATGTAGCTAATTTGCGAGGGCTAGCTAGCTCATGCAAGTTTGGCGCGCTTCAGGACGAGATGGTTCGCGACCAGCTAATCGAACACACCAACAACGCAAAGGTGCGTGAGACTCTCCTGCTGGAAAAAGACGATCTGCTGCTGTCCAGAGCAACTAC
Organism: Lampris incognitus; assembly: GCF_029633865.1. Classification (NCBI taxonomy): domain Eukaryota; kingdom Metazoa; phylum Chordata; class Actinopteri; order Lampriformes; family Lampridae; genus Lampris; species Lampris incognitus. Next base: position 29,288,896 of record NC_079225.1, read on the forward strand.
CATCGCACTACAGGTTGAGGGAGCAGCTGAGTGTGCTGCTATGCTAAATACACAGCAAGTGGCCACCTCCAGTCAAGCTGCCAACGACTCCTCCCTCTACTCACGGCTGCCTCCCGGGACGCAGCCCAGCCAGAGCGAGGCGGGCGCCGACTCCACTGAGGACATCCTGCAACTGCAACGACGGTTTTCTAGGCCCCGCCCTCAACAGTCCTGTGGTAACTGTGGATCTCGGTCTCATGTTTCAAGGGCTCAGAACTGCCCTGCCCGTGGCCAGACATGCCGTAGCTGCGGTAAGCAAAATCACTTTGCCAACGTCTGTCGATTTTCCCCGGCTGGGTCAGAGGGCCACACCCCCCAGTCTTCAACCGCCGTCATTCACAAGGCGAGCTCTGGGCCAGTGTCATTCAAATCATGCACAGTCAACATTAATGATGTGTGCATCCCCCTGCTGTTGGACACCGGTGCAGGTGTGTCTCTCCTGAATGTTGATACCTACAGTCAATTTTTCGGTTCACTGCCACTGTCTGCACCCTCAGCTGTCCTCTGTGGGTATGGTGACTCCAAAATCGATCTGGTTGGCTCTCTCCAAGTGACTGTCCGCTATGGAACCAAGCTGGTGCCCAATGCAGTTTTTCATGTGGCACGCCGTGGGGCCAACCTGATGGGCCTGGACCTGTTCTCCGCTCTGGGGTTCTCCCTCTTAGACACAAGGGGGGGCAGCAATCCTGACTGTTGCCACACCTTGGCAGCAGAAGTGGCCATCGCTGTTTATTGGGGCTGGGCTGCCTCTCCGCCTTCGCCCATCAACCTCTCCTCAACCCTGCTGTGAAATCTGTCATCCAACCACTGCGCCGCATCCCGTTGGCTCTCCGTGATGGGGTCTCCGCCGAGCTGCAACAACTGCTGGAAGCTGGCATCATTGAACCGGTGGACGCGTCACCTTGGGTCTCAAACCTCGTGGTGGCTAAGAAGAAGTCGGGGGGCCTGCGTGTCTGCGTCAATCTACGTGCAGTAATTAAGGCAGTGGTCCCTGATAAGTATCCACTGCCCACCTCAGAAGAACTCACTGCTCAGTTCTATGGCTCTGAGGTGTTCTCCAAGCTTGACCTCAGACAGGGGTACTTACAGGTGCCCCTCCACCCCAGCAGCCGAAACCTCACAGCCTTTGTGACACATGCAGGAGTGTTTCGCTACACCAGGATGCCTTTCGGTCTCAGCTCCGCCCCTAGCTGCTTCCAGAAAATCATGGTCTCCGTGCTGGCTGGCATACTGGGCGTGGCCATTTATCTGGACGATATAGTGGTACACGGGCCCACCAGTGAAATCCACGACAAGCGCCTCAACATGGTCTTCGCAGCCCTGTCCAAGCACAAGCTAACTCTCAATGCTGAGAAATGTGTCCTCTCTGTGCCAGCCATCGAGTTCGTGGGGTTCCAGCTGTCAGCGAGTGGTGTAACTCCACTACAATCCAACGTGGACGCCATTCAGGCCATCCCTGAGCCCAGCTCGGCCGCCCAGGTTGCCTCCTTCCTGGGTATGACAAGTTACTACCTGAGGTTTCTTCCCCAGTACTCTGCGACCACAGCCCCGCTGCGCCAGCTGCTGCGTAAGGACGAGCCATGGGTGTGGTCAAAGGCATGCAGTGACGCTGTGCGTGATCTCAAGACTCAACTGACTTCACCACCAGTGTTGGCTCACTTCGACATCTCCAGCTCCACCTTTGTGACCTGTGACGCATCAGCCACAGCGATAGGGGCTGTGCTGTCTCAAACCCAGAACGGTGTGGAGAAGCCCATCGCCTTCGCCTCCCGTGCCCTCAACCTGACCGAGCAGCGGTATTCCGTGGGTGAGCGTGAGGCGTTAGCCTGTATCTGAGCTTGTGAAAGGTGGCACCTCTACCTCTATGGCCGCTCCTTCACCCTCAGGACAGATCACCAGGCCCTGACAGCGCTGCTGTCCACATCTGGGACAGGCCACAAACCCCTGAGGCTGCACCGCTGGTCTGACCGCCTCCGCCAGTACAACTTCAGCCTGCAGTTCACCCCAGGCAGAGACAATGTTGTCACCGACCTGCTCTCTCGCTCTGTCTCCACCCGAGCTCCACAGACGGACACTGACTGTGTGGAAAAGGACATTGTCCAAATGCTACACACACCCCTTCAGGCCACTGTCTCTCTGCAGAAGCTGAGGGCAGCCTCCGAACAGGACCCTGTCCTCTCCCAGCTCTGCACCTACATACAGAACGGCTGGCCTCACAAGGTCCCAGAAGAGCTGGCTGCGTTCGCCCGAGTCAGACAGGAGCTCTCCTGCTGGAACGACACCTGCGTGGCACGTGGGTTTTGCACAGTGGTCCCAGCTGCTCTCCGTGCACGTGTTTTGAATATGGCACATGAAGGCGACCTGGGCATTGTGAAACTGAAACAGCGCTGCCGAGACCTGGTGTGGTGGCCAGGGATAGACAGAGATATTGAGGCTCTGGTGAAGGACTGTTCTGCCTGCCTTGTGAGTGGCAAGACTGGCCACCAGGCTCCCCCACCCCTGCAACCTCTCGCCTGGCCCTCTCAGCCCTGGGAACACCTGCAGTTGGACATTTGTGGTGAGATCCATGGAGTTCCCCACCACCAACGCTTCATGGTGGTCGCCTACAATCTACACTCAAAATGGCCTGAACTCACCACTTCCGGCACTGTGACCTCACAGATCATCATCGACTTTCTGGACTCTTCTCTCGCTGGGGCCTCCCAAAGACCATCACCACTGACAACGGCCCTCAGCTGGTCTCTGCTGAGTTCACTGCTTATCTCGAAAGCAAGGGCATCCGTCATATACGCACTGCGTACTACCACCCCCAGGCCAATGGCGGCATTGAACGTTTTCACCAGTCACTGAAGAACGGCCTCAGAGCACACATGGCCCAAGGGTGCTCTTTCACGCAGGCCATCCGTCACACTCTGCTGCACTATCGGGCCACACAGCACTCGACCACAGGCGTCTCCCCAGCCTCTCTCATGCTAGGCCGGGAACTGTGCACGCCCCTTGACAGGCTCCGCCCCTCCACACCCCAGGGACCTCCCTCTGGGGTCAGAGCCTCAATCACTCGTCAGCAGACGCGGATGAAGAAACGGTTTGACCAGTCAAAACGAACCAGGGTGCCAGACATCAATGTGTCAGACTGGGTCAGGGTCCGCAGGCCCCACAGGGACAATAAAATGACTTCATACTGGTCCTCTCCTCTCCAAGTCACCCGTCAGCTGGGCCCAGCCACTTACCTCCTCAGCGATGGCACTCGGTGGCACTCCAGTCGTCTACGGAAGGTGTCAGCTCCGTCACACACAGCTGGTGACACAACCTTAGCCATTCCCTCAGCATGGCGAGACGCCCCGGGGCTTCATGCAGCTCCTAGACGGGCCCCAGACATTCCTGGGCCTCAGCTTCCCCTGCCTTCTCCCTCCCCACCTCGGCCTGCCCAGCCTCAGGCCGCCCCGCGACCTGTTCGCACACGTTTACACCCTGGCCACCTAGAGGACTTTGTGTCAACCTTTCATGTTTGAAATCCTGCCGGGGGGGGGGGAATGTTATGTCTGCACACATCGACAGTGCTGCACTTGATTTGGTGTTGTTCTATTGTGCTGGGATCGATTGGTGATGCCTGCGAGCTCTGGGTTGTTTGATCGGGTCTGCCTGTGATGCTGTGTCAGTCTAAATAAAGAATGCAACGTAGCGGTTGTGTCGAGCGACAGCGCTGTGTCCTGACGTGATTTCTAAATACAATAGACACGTTAGCCCTTAGCTAACGGAACGGACCCTTTAGTCGAGCGGTTAGCGATGCCTCCCGCGGTGAGGGAGATACGGGTTCACGTCCCGGCTGCGGCGGATTCAGTGATTGCCCCCCGAAATCGCTACAGAATGTTATGTCGATCAGTGTGCGTGCCTGTGGTTGGTGGGGCGGGGGGTGTGGCTCACTTATTACTTCGTTGTTTTGCATGAGGGGGTTGTTGAGTTCATGACAAACCGTACGGCGTGGCTGTGGCCGACAATATCCGAGAATAAAAATGTCGTTCGGTTTGAAGCCTGCCAGTGTGATCTTTATAGCGGTGAACGCTACAATATCGTCCAACCAAGTAACTTGTTTTCGCTAGCTATGTATGGCAGTAATATAAACAGGCCAGGTGTTATATTCAGTGAGCCAACAACAAAACTGGAGGTCCACGCAGTAGTTCAATGCAACATAAAAATAATTTACTTCACAACGCACACTCCCGTAAAGCTGTGAACTGTCGTAAAACACCAAACACAGTACTCACATACACAACACCAGTCATTTTGCTAGGCTTAATTTTGTGACTGTAAATTGATATGGACCATCCCGTTAATCAAGTTGAGCTGGAGGCCAGTGTGTGGCATAGGTGGATGCAAGGTAGGGAGAAAAATAGGTCCGAAACTGACAGGTTTAATAACAGAATGTAAATCGCTCTGATATTCTGCATATACAATGTTTCGATTTTACAAAATGATGCTAATGCAAGATAGTTTGCGGCAGGTTGCCTTCAATTTTTTTGGTAGCTACCAGTCATGGAAAGGTTTGGAAATTTGAAAAGGGCTTGGTAGCCTGTGTATATTTGTAAGATGTAAATTAATTCCAGATTAACGTAACTATTAAAGAGACTGTTCTATTCATATTACTCATCTCATCTCATCTCATCTTCAGCCGCTTTTTCAGGGTCGGGTCGCGGTGGCAACAAGCTTAGTAGGGCACTCCAGACGTCCCTCTCCCCAGCAACGCCTTCCAGCTCCTCCTGGGGGATCGCATGACGTTCCCAGGCCAGATTGGACATGTAGTCCCTCCAGCGAGTTCTGGGTCTACCGCGGGGTTTCCTTCCAGTTGGCCGTGCCCGGTAACCCTCCACAGGAAGGCGTCCAGGAGGCATCCTAATCAGATGCCCGAACTATCTCAACTGGCTCCTTTCAGTTTCAACGCGAAGGAGCAGCGGCTCTACTCCGAGCTCCCTCCGGATGTCCGAGCTCCTCACCCTATCTCTAAGGCTTAGCCCAGACACCCTAAGGAGGAAATTCATTTCACCCGTTTGTATTCGCGAACTCACCCTTTCGGTCACTATCCAAAGCTCATGATCATAGGTGAGGGTTGGAACGAAGATTGACAGGTATATTGAGAGCTTTGCCTTCCGGCTCAGCTCCTTCTTCGCCACAACGGTCCGGTACAACGTCCGCATTACTGCTGATGCTGCACCGATCCGCCTATCAATCTCCCGCTCCATCCTACCCTCACTCGTGAACAAGACCCCGAGATACTTTAACTCCTTCACTTGAGGCAACTCATCCCCAACCCGGAGGGAGCAATCCACCATTTTCCGGTAGAGAACCGTGGCCTCAGACTTGGAAGTGCTGACTCTTATCCCAGCCATTTCACACTCAGCTGCAAACCGCCCCAGTGCGCGCCGGAGGTCGCGTTCTGATGAGGTCATCAAAACCGCATCGTCTGTGAAGAGCAGAGATGCAATTCTGGGGTTCCCACGTCTCGAGAACCAATTCATATTACTTTGTATTATTATTCTCTTCTTTGGTGGTAACAGCACCATTGATACAGATACACAGGAGGGTGCACTTACAGAAAAAAAGTTTATTGTCATCACCTGTAGTTTTGCACACTGCCAACAGTATCTAGAAAGACATCACTCAGATTTTGTAGTCTATGCTCACACATGTGCACCAATGGCAACTCTGAAACCACAAAGCCCCACACATAACAAACCCCAATTTATCCCCCTGCTGCTTGACAACTTTGGATTTGTAATGCGATGCTGTATATAATAAGGTAATATACCAGTTGTGAAATCAAATGCCGTTATTGATGATGTCACACATATCTCTGTCCCCCACTTCCACCAGCTCCTGTGCCACGTCACGTTAACGTGTGCATTTGTGATTTCATTCATTGATGAGGGGCGTTTGTGTTTGGTTTCATTGACAAGTTGGATGCTGCCCATACAGAGTTTACTGTGCCCCACCAGGCCTTCCGTGCCAGAGACACCACTTCGTAGGACAACATAACGCCCAGAGTCAAACGCATGTCCCACTGTGTACCAAGGCCACCAATGAGCCATTTCTATTATGGAAACCTTTAATTCCACTGATATCAATGTGAAAAATGCTTTGGGACAGGAGCTACAGCTTGGCTGCTTCGCTCGTACCAGGATTCATAATAACCTCAAGACTAGTCCATTCCTTACCAACATTCAGAGGGAGAAGTTAATCAATGAGGCTTGTGTGTTTGTGTTCTGAAGAGGTTTATAATTGGTTGGCTAAAGTAATAAAAATTAAATCATACCGAACCAACTGCCAAATGACCTGCTCCCATCTTCCACCTTCCTCTCTCTCTCTCTCTCTCGCACTCTCTTTAGTCTCACTCTCTCGCTGTCTGTTTTTCTCTCACACATTTACGCTCGTGAACTCACAAGATCATCCCAGTTTCCTGTGTTTTGTAAAATTGGCTGGCGATCTAGCGAATGGCCATGAAGAAAAAAAGAGCAATAAGTCAAAATTAAATGACCATAAACGAAAAGAGATGACGGGCATTTTTAACTGAAAATGAAACAAAGGTCTGTCTTTGATATTAACAGCATTCATGCTGAGCCCTTTTGTTCTAAAACTGGTGTTACCGTTAAACAATATTTTTAAGAAAATTAATTTTTAACTATGAAAGCCAGTGGTATAAAACATCACATTCTTGGGTCGTTTTGTGGATCGATAACATCAAAAATGGTTTAAATATAATGAGTGCTTTTCATGTGGATGCACAGTAATGAGTTTTAGCTGAGCTCTCTTTTAATATAAAATTCTCAAAGGAAAACTGGAGGAAATATGAATGGCAATGATGTAGACCTATTCAGACGCATACGCATGGAGTAGTATCAGACCCCTAAAACAGTTTCTCTCCAACTATATCCTAAAGTGTACCTGTCCTTCCTTTATACACTTTAACGAGTGTATCACCACCGTCCTCTTAACTAGCATGAATCACAGCCATTACCCTTCTGACACACCATATATTGAAACTCACTTACTGAAGAGATCCATCTTCACCAACTGAGGCCCAGACCGGCCCCATCCCAATTCAACCGTGTGTATATACTGTCCCCGTGTGGTAAAATGGAAGAACGGCATCAACAAAACGCTAGTAGACGACTAATCGTATGACTGATGGCAAATTGATGTCTTCATATCAAAAAATAAATAAATATTTTCAGCTACTATGTTTACCCCTTAGAAAAATTTTGAGGAGGTGGGAATTAAGGGTAAACAGCAGAACAGCCCCTGTTCAGCAGGCCAGATGCTTACAAATAAGCGAACTCAGATTTGTGTCCACCATAGACCAATTTGCACCCGCCTCAAGGGGCAAATATACAAGGTTTATACCTGCATCCAGAGGGACACAATTAGGGCATAGTGTTACCGATATTACTGAGGCTGATTGTTTGAACTCTTGATACCGAGACACACAGCTTATGGATGGGAAATATATATATCTTCTCTTGCTCATGTAACCTGTAGATGTGTGGATGTCTTTAAGAGCTGCATCTGTTTTCTTTCGTTCTTCCTTAGTATCATGACATGCAGGCCAGAGGCCTTGATTATCACTTTTTTCCTCTCTAAGCATGCTTAACTCTTAATTTGTGATGCATGTTTCATTAAAACACACACACATACACACACACACACACACACACACACACACACACACACACAGTGCACAGGCACACTCTTGTTGCTACACACAAACAGTGGCAGATGGGAATGAAAGAATTTCGCTTAAATCAAACAGATGTTTATCAAATAATAATATAAGACAGGGAGAAATTTCATAGTGCTCTCATGAGGACGTCACAGTACTTAAAAACCTTTGCAGATTTCCATCACATCTGCACACTGTTTCCTTGTCAAATAAAAAAGCCATAAAATAATTTCTATTGTGCAAAATGGGATCACACCAATGTTACTGTGCCTGCTGCCATTTCTTGTTGAAGAGTAAACATGAGTTTCAGAGCTCCGAGTTTTACAGTCAAACGTAATTAGACCTCTCCTCTCCTACAAGGGACTCATACCCAATGTCATCAATGTATCCAATGTAAAACAAAAACAAAAAAACAAAACTCTGTATGACCTTTAATACCACAAGGTGTTGGTAGCTAAACATCTACAAGCTAATTTCAGTGTATTTACAGAAAAGAAAATCGAGCAACACGGATCCACAGAGACCCCTTTTCTTCTGCTCCAACATATCAGATGCTGTTGATGTCATTCTATATATAGTGAACAGGTGTATGAGTGCATGGAGGCATTTGAAATACAGCCGCAGTGCTCGAAAGGACGAGAAAAAAAAGTCAAATAAAATAACGTGAAGATGGGCGAGGATGTGAAGCCAGATATGGTAGGTTTGAATTCAGTGGCCAAGTCACATTGCCTATATAGGCTGTTTCACTTAATGGGTTGCTCATGCAGGTTACACATGGCATGTTAATGCAACAACAAATGTCAATACTTTATCCAAAAAAAAAGTAGTGTATAAAAGGTATTTGTGGACAAGGTTTGAGTATAAAAGTAAAAATTCAATACAGTTTGTTTATAGTCACTGTTTGAGCCTGACTGGTTTCACTGATAGAAAGCTATGAGTGCTGCAGCTCTTGCCAGTATAGTATGCCACCAATATTAAAGTTAGCTGGTGCTAGTGATAGCTGTTGGTGGTGGTGGGAGTCTACTTTATGTATTCCACTAGCAGAAACTTGTCAATAGAAATATGCACAAATATCAACACAAAAAAAGGAAAACTGAGTCAGTCAGAATGGCATGAATGGAGTTTTGATGGGTACAAATTCATGACTATCATCGGCGGTCACTCGGGGTCAAGTATGGCCATTCTCCCTCTGGGTCTCTCTGGGTGCTCAGGTGGGTGTAGAGGCCAATCCTGGAGACACATAATGGGAGGATGTCTGCGCGTGACAGCTTTTTATGTGGAGTGGCTGATATGCCTACAGCCATCACACCACACGGTCCTTGACAGGGGGTGGCCAGAGTCCAATGGCATGAAGAACCAAGTCGATTGGGGACCTCCCTCTGTTGCAGCCTTCATCCGCCTGCACTGCCGTTGTGACCTGGAGACATCTTCTGCCAGTTCCACCGTTGAGGTCTTTGTTGGATCGTGCTTCATCTGGAACCTCCCCCTTGACCTATCCACCTTGGGTGACCCTACCAGGAGTCAAGCTCCAGACGGCATAGCTCATGGGATCATTGGTACATGCAAGCTTCTCCACCACAGCAAGGTGGTGATGCAGTAGAATATATTACTATACAGCTAATGCAGAGAGGATATAGTACAGAAATGTACCACACACAGTAGGTGCAGGTGCTTAGTGTGCTAATGTCTTTGTGGTTCAAAGGCGTTTACGACATGCTGTTGTTAAGTAGTTGATGAGGACCACTACTCGGGGTTATGAAGCATTAATTATGCCTGTTTTACTTTGTTCTGGTTAACTGGAATTGCAGCGTACAACGGCCTGTGGGAGTCAGTGGCAATCTTTCCTCAGAAATTCCAGGACCCAGATTCAAACAGGCTCTTAAGGCAGAGCAGGTTGAAGCCTGTGCTCCTCTGTGCCAACCAGATGGATTATAATCTATAGATTGATTATAATCTCACTCTGTGCCGTGAGGTGGCGAAGGCGTATGAGTTTAAATACTTGGGGTCAACTGTCCAAAGTAACAGGGAGTGCAGAAGCGAGTGCAGGCAGGGTGGAGTGGGTGGAGAAGAGTGTCAGGAGTGATTTGTGACAGAAGGGTACCAGCAAGAGTTAAAGAGAAGGTTTACAAGATGGTTGTGAGAACAGCTATGTTATATGGTTTGGAGACAGTGGCACTGACGAAAAGACAGGAGGCAGAGCTGGAAGTGGCAGAGTTGAAGATGCTAAGATTTTCATTGGAAGTGGCAAAGAAGGACATGATTAGGAATGAGTATATTAGAGGGACAGCTCAAGTTGGACGGTTTGGAGACAAAGTAAGAGAGGCAAGATTGAGATGGCTTGGACATGTGTGGAGGAGAGATGCTGGGTATATTGGGAGAAGGGTGCTGAATATGGAGCTGCCAGGGAAAAAGAAAAGAGGAAGGCTAAGGAGGAGGTTTATGGATGTGGTGAGGGAGGACATGCAGGTGGCTGGTGTGACAGAGGAAGATGCAGAGGATAGGAAGAAATGGAAATGCATGATCCACTGTGGTGACCCCTAAAGGGAGCAGTCGAAAGTAGTAGTAGACAATCTCACCCTGTACTGTGTGACGGCTGGCCTGAATCAGACCGTTTTGAATGCGGTGAGGACGAACTTGTGATGGCCACGTAGTGCCATCTTCTGAAATAAGCTGACTTTCTTCAGCTATCACAGGATGCACGTGAGCGAGCACAAGACTTTCAAAAGGTCTTTACGACCACAGAAGCCACGGCAACAGGTCTGTAACTGATCAAAGTTACGGTTCTTGGGTTTGTGGGGACTGAAGCAAAGCAGGCAGAAATATTTCAAAAGTTCAGTGAATAGCAATGTCTGTTGAGCCAGCAGACCAGTGCTTTAGGAAGGACCGACAGGCTCTGTGAAAAGGGTTTTCATGGTTTTCTACCAGTTAATCAGTTTGTTCATCAAAAATAAATAAAGAAATAAAGAGGAGGTTTATGGATGTGGTGAGAGAGGACATGCAGGTGGCTGGTGTGACAGAGGAAGATGCAGAGGACAGGAAGAGATGGAAACAGATAATCCGCTGTGGCGACCCCTAACGGGAGCAGCCGAAAGTAGTAGTAGTAGTCAGTTTGTCTGTTGAGTCCTTTAAATACAAACTTAAAATTCTACTTTTTGCCTTAGCCTACAATTAGTTGCCTTTACGTTGAGTGCTTCATGACCTGTACTGCGTGGCGGTTTGGTTTCTGTCTCAATGAATTTACCAAGCACAGCCAATTACCCCACTCTTCCAAACCATCCCGGTGGCTGCTCCACCCCCCTCTGCCGATCCGGGGAGCGCTGGCTGCAGACTACCACATGCCTTCTCCGAAGCATGTGGAGTCGCCAACCACTTCTTTTCACCTGACAGTGAGAAGATTCAGCAGGAGGACGTAGCACGTGGGAGGATCACGCTATTCCCCCCGGTCCGCCTCCCCCGAACAAACGTCCCGACCAACTACAGGAGGTGCTAGTGCAGTGACCAGGACACATACCCACATTTGGCTTCCAACCCGCAGACACGGCCAATTGTATCTGTAGGGACGCCCATCCAAGCCGAAGGTAACACGGGGATTCGAACCGGCGATTCCTATGTTGGTAGGCAGTGGAATAGACCGCTACACTACCCGGACACCCACACCATAACAATCTAAAATAGAATCGGTCTGTTGTCATTTTGTAACCTGGGAAACAGACTGCCCGGGGCAGTCCGTGTTTATGCATAGGCATTATAGGTACGTGTCTATGTGATCTCGTGGAGGAGGGCCCGAAAATGCACCTGGAAAAAACTGAATTAGGACACCCAGTGACCTTCGCACAGTATAACCAAAGACGAGGTCGTTTGGACTGAACCCAATGCTCTAACTTCCCTGGCTGTTAGGAGTAACCACGGCAACCCCTCCTTCCAGTCTCAATCCAACTCCACACAGTATGCACGCATTAGTGACTTTACTGACTGGTGAATCTTTCCAAAGCGCCTTGGCTCTGCACATGATAAGCTGTGGACCGCTTATGCTTAACATGAAGCTGTTTCAAAATCTGGGCCAACATATGAGAAGAAACATTACTGCCCTGATCACTTTGAATAGTCTTGGGGATACCAAAAACTGAAATGAATTGTGACAATGCCTTTACTACAGCCTGGATGGTAATGTTGCACAATGGGTACGCAGCGGGATAGCAGGTGCTTTGACACATGACTGTAAGTAAATAACTCCTGCCCGACTTAGAACAGGGGAGGGAACCAACACAACCAATATGATTTTGAAATGGTTTACCAATGGCTGAGATGGGGCACAGAGGTGCTGGTTTGATGCTTGGATTTGGTTTACCCATCAATTGACAAGTGTGACATGTTTTGACATCAGCGGCAACATCCTTCTTCGCACGAGCCACAAAAAAATATATCTCAGGATATGGCTGTAAGTTTTTCTCACCCCCAAATGTCCCGACCCATCATGAGACAGTTCCAACACCAATTTGTGCAATTTCTCAGGGACTACAATCTGCACAATAGCATCACCAACAAAACTCTCCTCATGAAGCACCCATTTCCTCACGAACAGCCCATTCTGGATGAACTATCCACGCGCAAGGCTGGACCCCAAACCCACAGGACGGCCACCATCAAGGAGCTCCTTCAAGATGGGACCTACCTGCTGTGCACTAGCCATGTCCTCTAAGGAAACAGAAAAAGGCAAGTCAGACAGATCTGGCAAGGATAACAATGGCATCGTGCGGTCCTCTTTTTTACCACTTAGCTCAAGCTGTGGATCAGGTATAGTGCGGCTCATAGCACATGTCACAGTGCAGGTTGTGAAAACCTGTGGCAAACTTGGTCCACTTTCATCTACCTCCCTCACAAGTGTCGGTGAAGGGCTAACTACTGGAGGTGGCAGCACATTAGCACAAACACATCCCCCAGCCAGACCATTACCTAGAATGAGGTGAACCCCAGCGCTGGGTGGACACCAACCACCACTTCCACCAGGTCAGACATGACTGGGACAGACAACGTGGTTAAACCCATGCCCGGTACCTTGGTACACTATCACCGGTATCAGACTTATCAGAAAAAGGAAGTACTGATTCTAAAATGAAAGAATCTACAGCTCCAGTGTCCCACAGGCTTTTCACTGGGACTTTCACATTACATTCTTTGAGGTAAGACCACCTTTCAAGATCCTTCTGCTGGGGTATGTTTTCTTTACCTACAGGTATTGACCTTTACGTGAAGAAATCTGGAAGTTCAAGGAACTCGCCACTTGACAAACTGCTGACCTCCAAGCCAGACACCACGTAAGTGCATACAGGTTTCTCTTCGTTCATGGTTCTCAGCAGTATGTCGGTCTTCCTTCCATTGAGCTTTAACTTGTCCATCAATGCCTTTGTACTGAACGTGGCAGAGCTCCCTGGGTCCAGAAAAGCATAAGTCTGCACCACCACACTTCCCTTCTTGGCTTTGACTTGGACAGGAACTATTGCGAGTGTGCATTCATCTTCTCCAGCCCCAGTAAATTCTTAACTATCAGACTCTGCACAGACCAATGCACTCAAAACTGTTTGACCGTCACAGTTATCAGTCCTCTTCTTTGGCTCAGCAACCGTGTCCTTTTTCTTAATGTGCAGCAGTGTGGGATGAGCTAAGAAACACACCTGACAGCTCACCTTTACTTTACAGGCTTTGCTCATGTGACCATTCCAATTTGTCTTTGTGTGGCTTGTCTTTTAGTTTACTACATGACTCTATGGTGTGTTCACCCTTACTGGAGAGACATGTCCTTGTCGTAGGTGTGATGGGATTCGTGTGTTCTGTTTGCACTGCATCTTTCGTTTGATGATCCAATGGTATAGTACTTGTGGTGAACGACTTCTTGATTCCACTTCTTTTTTGTGCTCTATGATTGTCTTGTTTAGTTGTGGATCCTTTAGCAATTGTGCCGTCCTTTTATATCACCAAAGACTGTATCAAGTACAATTTTGGCCTGTTTGTTTATAACCTCAACCAGATCTTTAAACCTGACTCTCTTGTCGCATTGCTCCTGTAGACTAAACACAACAGCTCTCCACCTTTCACGTAGCTTGTATGGAAGCTTTGCTATGATAGCCTTTAAGTTCACAACATTGTCCAGTTCTTCCATGTAACTCACTTCAGTCATGGTATTACAGCATGTCGTTAGAAAGTGTGAAAATGCATTTAAAGCTTCTCCATCCTCTGGCTTGATAGGTGTCCAGCTCAAGACTTTATGTAAGCTACAACAATCTTGTAATCCTTCCCAAAATGCTCTTTGAGCAGCTGTTTAGCCCTGCAATAACCTACATCTGACTTCATATGAAGACAACTTTTTATCAACTCTTTAGGTGGACCACTAGTGAACTGCTCTAAGAAGTAGAGACGGTCCTTATAGCTTTTGGTGCGGGATTCTTACTCCATGCTCAAAGGCTCTTACAAAAAGATTGTAGTCTAAAGGATCACCGCTGAAGATAGGGATGAACAGTGGCAAGGTCATAATTTTTTGCTGCTTCACCATCAACTCTGTAATGCTATTCTGGCATTTCATGACACTGCAGAGCATTTCTACTGCATGATCATCTGCAATAAAGTTACTAGACTGACCTACACCAGTGGGTTGGGGACAAAGTGGCCTGAATTCTTCACCTCCATTTTCTGTGTCGACGATTGGCTCTGCATGTGGTGGTAGAATTCCAGATTCAATAGCCATTCGACATGTAGGACTTACTTGGGATAAGCGCTCAGTTTAAAAATTTTCTAATACTTTGATTTGAGCGTCAGATGCAGCAATAGCAGTTTGTAGCTCTAATGCTTCCCTTTTTGCCTTCAACTCAGCTTCCTGACGTTCAAGATCTTGCTTCTGCTTGAGAGCAGCAGCCTTTACAAGTAATGTGGCTTTCTCTACCTCAGCCTTGAAGTGGACTGAGGAAGCCTTGCTTCCAATGTCTGACCCACGCCTTCTACTCTTAATGCTCGAAGCAAAGGACGCAATTGATACACTGTCTGTAAGCTTTACCTCTGCGTCACAGCATCTAGCTTGTTCTACCCCACTTCTTGTATAAATCCTCTTATACGACTTATTTTAGACTCATATGAAATTTGATCTTCAGAGAACTTGTCATGGATTGTTTTATATTATCATTTAGCTTGTTTATTTCCCCAAGCGAATCCTGATAATTCAAACGTAATTTCCATTTCACTGCATTGACGTTAGCATCATCTTCCATTAGCCGCTCAAGCTCATTTGCCTGGTTGGTTGATGACCTAGCTTAGCTCTTCTAGACTGTGTTAACCTATGCAGTTTGTCCTCGACAGCCTTTTCCGTCATTTTCACATTCCTCTTTTGACGAGGTAGCTCCTCAAACTCTTCTTCCATATTTCCACGTTAATTTGAAACGTCTATAAATTAAACAATGCTAGCGATAAGTTTTTTACTGCTTACCGTGCTGCCTTTCTTTTTACCATCGCTCACCAGTGCTCGGGTAATCCTCGTCAGCCAGTTTCCTTGCTGTCCACAATGCCTTGAATCCGTCTCAATCTTCCTTTTCCACTTGGAGCAAGAGGGTTTTTTCCTGACAAAGATGTAAGGGCTGCTATAGCTATCCTGATAAACTAAATACTATATATTTCCCATTTCAGAAACACACTTAGATCCATCGGTAGATGTAGATGAAATTGCTGTGTCAGGATATAGTGTTTTTAGAAATGATAGAAACAACTATGGTGGTGGTGTGGCAATTTATATCCAGAACCATATACCTGTCAGGATAAGAGGGGATCTTTTGACTTCAGCTATTGAGATCCTATGGAGTCAAATAAATTTACCTCACACCAAACCATCTCTCTTAGAGTGTTGTTATAGACCACCAAGTGCAAATGCTCAGTACTTAGAAGATGTATGTTACATGTTGCAGAGAGCTACAGACTGTGATAGAGAGATGTATTTTCTAGGGGATTTGAATATAGACTGGCTCTCTGCAAAATGTTCATTGAAAAGGAAGCTGAGTGATATTGCAAAGGTGTGTAATTTATATCAGGTGGTGAATGTACCTACTCGGGTGTATACAAACTGTGCAGGACAGAAATCAGCAGCCTGTATTGACCACATTGTCACTAATGCTAAGAAATGTGCTCAAAGGCTATATCAATTCCAACTGGCTTCAGTGATCACAATTTGGTGGCAATTGTTAGGAAAGCCAAAGTTCAAAAAGTTGGATCTAAAGTTGTTGTTCAAAGATCTTTTAAATCTTTTTGTGAGAATGATTTCATTAGGGACATAAATAGGGTGCAATGGGGTAATGTGTGTAAAATACATGATGTGGATGTAGCACTTGAACTTTTTACAAATATGTTTTTAGAAGTGGCTGATAAACATGCTCCCATTAGGAAATTCACAGTAAGGGAAGAAAAGCAGCTTGGACTGATGAGGAACTGAAAGCCTTGATGGTCCAGAGGGATAACATGAAAACTGAGTCAATTAAGTCTGGTAATGCAACTGACTGGAAGTCATATTGTTTACTAAGAAACCAAGTGACAAAAAAAGAAAAGAAAAAAGAAAAGAAGGTATTATCAAAACAGGATAAATGAAATTATACATGATGGAAAGAAACTGTGGAAAACTTTAAACGAGCTAATGTGTAGATCAGGGGGAAATACACCCTCCTTCCTAGAGTCAGTCGGTACCTTCCTTACTAAACCTCAAGATATTGCTAACTATTTTAATGAATATTTTGTTGGAAAGATTGAGAAACTAAAAAAATGAAACAACAACTTCAGATAACAAACTTTCAAAACAATTGATTAATGACCATTTTATGAAAAATAGAGATTGTGAATTTGACTTTCAAGCTGATCAAGTGAATACAGTAGAAACACTTCTTAGCAGTGTAAATAGTGTGGGGGGGCGGGGCCAGGGTTAGATAACATTGATGGGAAACTCTTAGGAATGGTTTCTGGCCCTATTGCATTACCCATATGCCATATTTTGAACCTAAGTTTACAGAAGGGTGTCCATCGGCATGGAAAGCTGCAAAAGTTATTCCTTTACCCAAAAACAAGAAGGACATATTTACAGGTGCTAATAGCCATCCTATCAGCATTCTTCCAGTACACAAATCAATGATTATTAAGACATGTTTGGGTGAGTTTGGTGTGGATGAACTTGACTTGCCCGCACACAGCCCTGACCTCAACCCATCGAACACATTTGGGATGAACTAGAATGGAGATTGTGAGCCAGGTCTTCTTGTCCAGCATCACTGCCTGACCTCACAAATTCTCTTCTGGATGAATGGGCAAAAATTCCCACAGACACACTCCAAAATCTTGTGGAAAGCCTTACCAGAAGAGTGGAAGCTGTTATAGCTGCAAAGGGAGGACCAACTCCATATTAATGCCTATGGATTTAGAATGGGATGTCATAAAAGCTCCTGTAGGTGTAATGGCCAGGTGTCCCAATACGTTTGTCTATATATTTTTGATCGATAGATAGATAGATAGATAGATAGATAGATAGATAGATAGATAGATAGATAGATAGATAGATAGATAGATAGATAGATAGATAGATAGATAGATAGATAGATAGATAGATAGATAGATAGATAGATAGATAGATAGATAGATAGATAGATAGATAGATAGATAGATAGATAGATAGATAGATAGATAGATAGATAGATAGATAGATAGATAGATAGATAGATAGATAGATAGATAGATAGATAGATAGATAGATGGTTGGGTGGATGGACAGATCTGTGCCATCTGTGGCTGCATGGTGGCCCAGCAGTTAGCACTATTGCCTCACAGTAAGGAGGTCCTAGTTTTGAACCCCAGGCCGTCCCAGGTCTTTTCTGTGTGGAGTTTGCATGTTCTCCCCGTGTCTGTGTGGGTTTCGTCCGAGTGCCCCGGTTTCCTCCCACCATCAAAAAGACATGCATGTTTGGGTTAATACTCCTGTCTGTGTCCCTGACCAAGGCAATGGAAAGAAGAACTGGAGTTGGTCCCCGGGCCCTGCAGCTGCCCACTGCTCCTATACAGTAGGATGGGTTAAATGCAGAGAACCAATTTCATTGTAAGAATACAATGTCAAATAAAGTGCCTTTCATTTCAGACAGACAGACAGACAGACAGATAGATAGATAGATAGATAGATAGATAGATAGATAGATAGATAGATAGATAGATAGATAGATAGATAGATAGATAGATAGATAGATAGATAGATAGATAGATAGATAGATAGATAGATAGATAGATAGATAGATAGATAGATAGATAGATAGATAGATAGATAGATAGATAGATAGATAGATAGATAGATAGATAGATAGATAGATAGATAGATAGATAGATAGATAGATAGATAGATAGATAGATAGATAGATAGATAGATAGATAGATAGACGGATAAATGGAAGTGCCTTAGCTATCAAATGCAAACATATGATGTTATTACACTGATATTTCAATTAATCAATATTAGATTAGAACTTAATCTAAAATGGATTATATTGTGCATTAATGTTGTTGATTATTCTCTGTTATCATATCTAACTTACAGGATTGATCTAAAATACATTATGCATAGGGGGAGAAAGTGTATAGTGAGAATGAAGGGTAACCAGAACTTTCACAAATGGTGAAGAACGAGTCACTGACAGAGACTCAGCCTCTCTGATGTCTGCAGGAAAACTACTCTGGAGGAAAGGGCCGCGTAAAGAAAACCCAACCTGCTGATCTTAGAGAGGAGAGGCGTGGTCCTGGGACAGTACGTATGGCTTTAGAATATAAGGCAGTTTTTTCAGAAAGAAATTAATTTACTCTTATTAGAGTAATTTCCTTAACACTTTTACTTGTACTCAAGTAAATTTGCACTAAAGAAGCAGTACTTTTGCTTAACTAAGAATTTGTCAGTAGTCTTTCCAACCTCTGGATGAAACACACACATGCACAGTGGTCCGGTATCTGTGATCAGTACGATAGATCAGATTTTAGCAATGTTTAAAAAGTGGGGGAGGAAGCAGTCTCAGCAGATTTCTCTAATACATAGCCCAAAGAGAGAGTTGGATTACACAAACCACCTTGTTATCAAGATTTAACATCGCTTGCTGGGGTCAACAGACAGCATCTCTGTTTTGTGGGAGTTTGAGGTAAGAAGATAGAAGAAATCCACTTTTTAGCTGTAGACAAGTATGCCTTTGAAACGAAGAATGGAGAAAAGGGCCAAGAACTAAAACCTGGGGAGAGCACCACATCGTATTTAGATGTAACATTTCCGATGAAAGAAACACTGTGTTCTCTCAGATAAACAGTATTTTTCACCAAAAAGAGAGCCAGTGGATTGTTCTCAGGGTAATCTAAAAGTGGTATGCTGCAGAAGAACTGATTACTTTTTGACTGCCTTTTGTCCTTGCTTACTTTCCCTACACGATTTCTCTCCTCAGCTGTAAATTAGTATTGACTTACTAACGTGTTTCTGTCCTGCTTGCTCTGTGTTCTTGTTTCCATACCCTTTCACACCTTTCTATTGCCACAACGACGTTTCCCACTCATACCCACATCTCTTTGTATTTATAAAACACATGTTTCTTTTATTCTCCGGGCCAGCCTATTCTGATTAAACTCACACAGAAAGACACACACACACAAAGACACACACACAAAGACATACACACACACACACACACACACACACACAGAAAGACACACACATACTCTCTCTCTCTCTCTCTAGTACACTGACTCATAAATTCAGTTCAGCATTCAACACCGTAGTAACTTCCCCGCTCTTCGTTGTGTACCTGGGATTGAAAACCCCAAGTATTTATCCTCCCTAGCCTCCCTAGTGTCCCAACTGCAAATCACAACCATGGCAACCACTTTGGTACAGCAATGGTTATTGCCAATAGGACACGGTATAATGCTCCAACAAGCATTTGCTCTGAGTCTATACACAGACTGCCTCCTGCTTTCTTTGGGACTGCTTTTTTAATATACTGCCATTGCGGTGTTTCCATCCATCCAAATATCTTAAAAAGTTACGTTCCTTCATTAGATTCAATGTAACCATTGTTTCTGGATTGCTTGAGAAATGCTGGGGGTTTTTTGTCTCACTGCTGTTGCTGCTGTTTGCAGTGTTGAATGTTGTGATGTTCTCTGTATCTGCTGATGTTGCTTTTCCCTGTGTGTGTGCTTTGCCATGCAGATGTGCATACTTGAAAAACCTTGAAAAAAAAATAAAAACAACCAAGGGTAAACATGGCCAAGTAATCAGCTTTCTCTGGCAGAAGTCTTGCTGTGTTAACCACATGTCAATTAATCTCTTAAAGTGATGAAGAAAACCGGGTTTCCCATTTACATGAACCATTCTGAAATCAGATTACTGCAGAAAGTGGTGAATAATCAGATTATTACAATGAGTGTAAACGCTCTGCGTGTGAGCACACTCAGCTCCAACTGATTAAGGTTGACATCAAATCAATATCTCTCTCTCTCTCTCTCTCTCAACGTCAACAAAACAAAGGTCTCCGTGGTGACGGTGGTCACCACCTGAACACTGCTTGGCATTCCCCTCATCACATTTTCTTTTTATATATCTTATAAATCCATGTAATTGTGTTATCCTGTTTCAATTTTATATCATTCTCTCACTAAGATGTGTGACTTTTTTTCCCCTCCCTGTTAAAGGTTTTTTTAGGGAGTTATATCCAATGCGATGGTCTAAGGACTGGATTTTGTGTTGCTGTAAAGTCCCTTGAGGTAAATTTGTAATTTTTGATATTGGGCTATACAAATAAAACTGACTTGACTTGACATGACTTGACAAAGGAGGTGATGGAGGAGAGCAGGACACCGCAGTGAGGAGGACCTACTCCCATCCACTTCAATTGGAGCTGTAGTAGAGAGGACATGAAGTTGTCTCACCATAACAGCACCGTCCTTCCTCATCTCACAAGATTCACATTTAATCTTATTTGCAATTCATATTTTGCCTATTACTTATCCTTTCATGATGGAATATTCTTTTTATTTATTAAGTTTTAGTTTTAGTCATCTCATTTGGTATGAAAAAGCACAAGAAACGTATTTAACCATTTCATATTTATTCCTCTGCTTATTCTGTGCTTGAGATTGCAGTGTTTAATTTTACTTTTATTTTATTGAGTTCGTGGACGAAATGTTTCATTGCCAGCAACTGGGAGCTTACTGCAACTGTGCTGTACTGTGACTGTCACAAGCACAAGCACAAGAAGCGGATAAACTTCGATTTGATTTTGATTCATTCGTCTTCCGAAATTGCATTTTATCACATTAGACGCCGACCTGCATAAACTGTTGTGTCGACACCGACTGTATCATCTCTCGACTCCTTTGCTTTCTTGTCTCCAATTTGGACGCGCCTCTGACGTCACATGACGAAAAAGATTCGCGCCGGGACCGTCACAAGATGAGGGGAAATAGGCGCCCGGGTAGCGTAGCGGTCTATTCCGTTGCCTACCAACGCGGGATCGCCGGGTCGAATCCCCGTGTTACCTCCGGCTTGGTCGGGCGTCCCTACGGACACAATTGACTGTGTCTGCGGGTGGGAAGTCGGATGTGGGTATGTGTCCTGGAAAGGGGAAAAAAAAGATGAGGGGAAATATGGCGTCGCTGTTCACTTCGTGATCCCAGACGACGATTAAAAAATAATTTTAAAAAAAAATCTGCCCTGCAACCTCAGGACCCGTCACCGCCGTTCGGCGTTTCTCTCGACTCTCAGCGGATTGCAACATCGTTTTATTTCCTTTGATTTGGTGCTGACTGGTGTGCGGGTCCGTCATGAGTCGTGGAGAGTGCAGAATGAACGGCGGGGTGACCGCGGCGGAGGCGTCATCACGCTGGAGAAGCTGGAGTCCTTCATGGAGAATGGGTCCGGATCGGACCCGGATTTGAGCGACGCCGGAGAACCAAACCCGGCAGACGAGGGGGTGGTAGAGGAGGGAGGTCAGAACCGACTTCTTAGTTTCTTGCACGACGCTGGTAGAGGACATCGTACTAAATCTACTACAATTGAAACGATTACTACTAGCACTACTACTAATATTATTACTACTGTAACCGGTTATTTTCTTGCCCGGTGCGGGATTCGGTACGGGGTGTACTGCACCACAAGGCGACATCACTAACCGCTCGGCTAAAGGGTCAGACCCGTTAGCTAGGGACTAACGTGTCTTATTAGTAGTTTACACTACTAACACTAAAACACTTAACACTAAAAGTCAACACTAAAACTACTACTACTACAATTGAAATTATTACTAACTGTTAAGTTTCAGTTAATATGTACATAGCAGTAGACATCCCATAATTTCTACACCAAAAGTCTATGTCACTTTAAGTATGTTGCCTCACAACAGTTAGGGGGCGGGGCAAACGGGCCGTGCGGAGAGAGCGGAGCGGGAGACGAGAGCCTGCTGGCCCTCGGCCATGAGGGTTTGAGTGTATTATGCCCTAACGTTGTTTTTGCCTACAGTTTTGACTGCTGATGTGATGTTTAGCTGCCAGCTAGCATGTCACGAAAGTCTTGTTAACCTGTAGCATGTGTTTTTGGAGCTAGTCTCGTCAAGCGTATACTGCCACATCATGCTACTTAGCGGCTAGTTAGCGCCCCTGCTAATGTATGCAAACCCTGCATGCGCGGACATTGAGGCTGCACACCGCGTCACCAGATAGCGCACCGTGTGACCGGGAAAGCACGGCTGCTCTTCTGGCAACGAGGGAGCTCCGCTGTTTCCCCTCTTCATCGCCTCTACTAGGACCGAGGTGGATTTTTCTTCACCATAGTCATCGCCGGAGCAGATGACGGGAGAAGGCCCTCACCGGACATTAAAGGGCAGAGACCTTTGACTTTTCATCAGGGGTGAGTCACCCACGGTTACAGTGCTCAAACCCAGCTCCCATCAGGCCTGCAACGGGGTTGTTTATTTGTTTATTGCCGGCTTTTGTTTTTATTTTTATTACGTGGGCCCACACCAGTGAATACTTAATTGTTGTTAGTTTCTGTCAAGTGTTCATTGTGGATGTAAATTCATGCAAATTGATTATTACTGTTTCCTAATTGTGAATACAGTTTTAAAGGGTTAGTGCCTGTATTTTTGTTGTCGGGTGAAACTCCTTAGTGCCTTAAAAGAACACTAAAAAGGGGTCTATTTTCATTTCATGTATTATTTTCTATTGTGAATAAATAATACATCTTCATGAAAGGCCATTTCACTTTTCTCATTGTCCTTGTTGAGGTGTTTTTCTTCAGCGGATTATACTTTGCGTACTTACAAATAAACAGACTTGTTTTCAACAACGATGGTGAATTTATATTCTTTCTTCACAATGCATTTGCATTTGCATTCACTTTTATACAGAGCTCACATTAGATGTGTCCACCACGCTTCCTTTTTTTAATCTCATGCACACACTGTACAAGTGCAGACACCAGACTGCGTGATTACATTACCGCTGAACCTACAGTGGCTCATAAGGTACAAACAGTACAATACACAAAACACCTGTAAGGGAAATTCGCACCACAGAGCACACAGTTTTTATACATGTTAACACCCCCACTCGAATTTGGCTTACTGGGGTTCACCTGGAAATAAACAACAAAAATAAGGTCCCTTCTTAACCTTAATAATGTAAACAAAAACACCGTGCTCTGTGCAGAAACCGCACTCTAAGTGCCAAATATGTCCTGACTAAACTTTCTCAGTTTCAGCTTGGTTGCTGGTTTAGTCATCAGATCTTTCATTTCAAACCTCTCTGTGAGCATTTTCTTTACATTTTGCAATATGGCCTCATTGCTAGCTGCTATAATGAGGTCATCAACCCAGATCAGTAAGATCCCTTTTTCATTTTGGCTCACTTTTGAATACACACAGTGATCTGCGGGATTTTGTTTGAAACCATTGTCACATAGACACGCATGTAATAGCGCATTCCAGTTTCTACCAGATTGCTTAAGACCATAAAGTGACTTGTTAAGTTTGCATACAAGTGTTTCACCTGAGGTCGACTTTTTCACAAACCCTTCTGACTGCTCAATATACAATTCACAATCAATCGGCGCGTGTAAATACGCTGTTTTTACATTCATTTGGTGCAAAATTAAACTTTCTTGTGCAGCCTTCTGCATAATGACCCTTACACTGGACATATCAACAGTTGGTGAGAATGTTTCATCATAATCAGTCCCTTGTTTTTGACTGTAGCCTTTAGCTACGTACCTCGCTTTGTATTTTTCAGAACCATCAATGTCCCATTTCAAAGCAACCCCCCCCCCCAGTGCACTTTTACTTGGGGACAGGGGCGTAACTTTCACTTGAACATTGGGGGGGGGACACATTTAGCGGGGGGTCCGGGGATCCTCCCCCTGGAGATTTTGAGCATCACACATTTAATTTCCTGCATTCTGGTGAATTTGTATGCACCAATTTGCTCTTTTTCTACATCAATTTATTGTGGAAATGTCTTATTTATGTAAAAGAAAAACAACTTTCAGATAGGCTAGCCTATAGTGACACAAAAAGGAAAATAATGAAGTAGACTGTCATAATGTATTTCAAATACAAAAAGCACCGGATATCTTCTGTTACTTTCCTCTTGCTCATGTTGACTCTGTGAATGAAAGTAGTAGATGCATTTGAACTAATACAATACCCTTGGCACACATTGGTGTGTAGATGTACCTATTATGTTATCTCATGTGCCCGAAATTATCAGTTCAAGTTAATTTAAGCTAACATAAACGTCTAGGGGCTACTGTTAGCAAGCGCTAGCTAGCAGCTAGCTAGCTAGCTAGTTCGTGAGGGGGTCTGAACTGATAACCCCAAACACAAGTTATAAACTAGATAAGGCTATAATTCATCTGGAAATAAGTAAGAAAATCTAACTCAGAAACCCCAAAGGTAAGAAAGGGTGGTGTACTGGGCTAGACAAGCAAGCTGGCTAGCTACGTTACTTACACAATCATTCATGCTCCGGTCTCCTGGTTGTCAGGAGCAACTGCAACACAGCAACGAGGTCGGCAATCCCAGTGGCAAGGTTAAAATGGTATGGTCCAAGCATAAGTGTGTATGAAATCGTTGGAAAACAAGTATGAATGACATTTTAAGTAGTTCGACTGTCTGTGTTGTTATTTTACCTTTTTTGGCGAGGGAGTTAACATTATCATTCATGATGTATTTTTTGGGGGGACAAATTCACCTGTTCTAAATATTAAGGGGGACTTGTCCCCCCTGACACCCCCCCCCCATAAGTTACGCCTGTACCTGGGGGCAATGCTGTGAGGCTGTACTTTTCATTTGCCTCAAGTGATTTCATTTCCTCCCTCATTGCGTTTTTCCATTGTTTGGATTTTGTGGACGCAATGGCATCCTGGTAGGACTGAGGGGTATCGCATACCGCTCTGTAACAAGAGTCAACGCAAATGTTCAAACTTTCCTCAGAGTCCTCCATTTCGAATTCCTGGAAATGAGCAGGTTTCCTCCTGTCTCTAGGTGGGTACCCTTTGTTAACAGTTTCATCAACAGTCTGGTCAGGTAACGATTCAGTACCACCACAATTCATATCAGTTACATTTTCATTTACAACATTTTCATCATTGACATCGCGGTCACCAGTTGTAACCTCTGGTACCCCTACTGGTACCAGCAAACTGTAGTCAACTCCTGTGTGTGACTCTGATGTCTAAGTTCCCTTCTCACTATCTGCTTTGTTTGAGAACTTCACTAGTCTGTGTTTTTGGACCTTTTCCGTTTCAGGGTAATAGACCAGGTAGGCTGGACTATTTTTGTCGTAGCCGATGAAAATTCCCTGTTCACATCGGGACTCAAATTTTCCCCTTTCCTGTTTATATGGAAAACACACAGATCCAAACTTTTGTAACTTTGATACCTTTGGCTCCTTTCCTGTGAACATTTCATATGGCGTTTTCTTAGTTCTCCTATTGTAACACCTGTTTCTTACGTATGCTGCCGTCTGCATAGCATAATTCCATAAGTAATTTGGCAAACCACTTTCAATAAGTAGGCATCTGCTCATATCACCTAGGGTTCTCCACCCTCGCTCCGCTGTGCCGTTCCGGTGAGGGGAGTACGGCGCGGATATTTCGTGCCTGATCTTATTTTTGGTCATTAACCCTCTGAATTCCTTACTGGTAAATTCAGTGCCATTGTCTAACCGAATACATTTAATTTCACCGTAAGGTGCTATATCAGCCAGAAACCGTTCTGTAGCTTGTACAGCAGCGGTCGGGAACCTATGGCTCGCGAGCCATATATGGCTCTTCTGGTGACGGCATATGGCTCCCAGACAATTTTGAGTTGAAACAAATTAAAATAAAAAAAAAATCAGTTTGGAACTGATTTTAAAATACTTGTGATATTTCTTAATAATACTGTGTCATTTTAAAGTAAACAAATTAGTTTTGAAGATAAATTTCACGGGTCACGGGTCACCCGTGGGTCGGGTCGGGAACCAATGGCTCGCGAGCATGTCCGGGTCATTGTAAAGGTGAAGAAATTAATTTTATCAGATAGCCAACTGGTTTATCCGCTTCAACCCTTGTAACGGAAAAGATGGCGAAAAGAAAAAAAGACGATGATTACCGTGCATTCCAGGCTGCGTGGACAGAGGAATTTGCATTTGTGGAGAGAGCAGGATCTGCGGTATGTCTAATATGCAATGATAAAATTGCATCGATGAAACGGTCAAATATAAAGCGGCACTTCGATACGCACCATGCTTCATTTGCATGGAAATCTGCAGCGGGGGACGGCAGGAAAAGGGCATGCGAGGAGCTACAGCGGAGAGTGCAGACGAGTCAGCAGCAACTACGTGTGTGGCCCAAGCAAGGTGACAGGAATTCCGCTAGCTTTGCGGCTACTTTGGCAATAGTAAGGAATGGAAAGTCATTCACAGATGGTGAGTATGCCAAAACATTCATACTTGATGTGGCCAATGAACTGTTTGATGACTTCCCAAATAAAGACAAGATAATCAAACGAATAAAAGACATGCCCCTGTCAGCAAGAACTGTGCACGATCGTAGCATCATGATGGCAAATCAAGTCGAGGAAACACAAATTAAGGAAATAAACGCCGGGACATACTTTTCACTCGCGTTAGATGAGTCAACAGACGTTAGCCATCTATCTCAGTGCAGTATCATTGCCAGGTATGCTGCAGGTGACACACTGCGTGAGGAAAGCTTGGCTGTTTTGCCAATGACAGGGACAACAAGAGGAGAGGATTTATTCACGTCTTTCATGGAGTTTGCTAAAGAAAAAAAACTACCGATGGATAAACTTATTTCTGTCTGTACTGATGGTGCACCCTGTATGTTGGGGAAGAACAAAGGATTTGTAGCGCTTCTCCGTGAACATGAAAAGAGAGCCATCCTAAGTTTTCATGGCATCCTGCACCAGGAGGCGCTTTGCGCTCAGACGTGCGGCCAGGAGCTTGGTGAGGTGATGTCGCTGGTCATTCGAGTGGTCAACTTTATTGTTGCCCGAGCTTTAAATGATCGCCAGTTTAAAGCTCTGTTAAAAGAAGTTGGGAATCATTATCCCAGTCTGCTTTTACACAGCAACGTGCGTTGGTTGTCAAGGGGGAAGGTGCTCAGCCGTTTTGCAGCTTGCCTGAGTGAAATCCGGACTTTTCTTGAAATGAAAGGCGTCAGGCATCCTGAGCTAGACAACACTGACTGGCTCCTGCAGTTTCACTATCTCGTGGACATAACTGGCCATCTGAACCAGCTCAATGTCAAAATGCAAGGTATTGGAAATACAATCTCATCCCTTCAACAAGCAGTGTTTGCATTTGAAAGTAAGCTGGAAGTCTTTCTCAGGGACATTGAAACAGGTCGTCTTCTGCACTTTGAAAGACTGCAACAATTTAGAGATGCATGCTTAGCAAGTGACTCCACTCAACATCTGGATCTCCAGCAGCTAGCTGGCTTTACGTCCAATCTCCTGCAGTCATTCAAAGCACGTTTTGGAGAATTTCGTGCGCGCACTGGTCTTTTCAAGTTCATCACGCATCCACATGAGTGTGCAGTGGACAAAATCGACCTGACATGCATCCCCGGGGTCTCTATCGGAGACTTTGAGCTGGAAGCTGCTGACCTGAAGGCATCAGACATGTGGATGAGTAAGTTCAAGTCACTTAATGGAGAGTTGGAAAGTCTTGTGCGACAGCGAGCAGAGCTGGCGAGGGAACACAAATGGACAGAAATGAAAAATCTTCAACCTGAAGACCAGCTGATTCTTAAAACTTGGAACGAGCTTCCTGTGACATACCACACAATGCAGCGTGTGAGTATTGCCGTATTGACCATGTTTGGCTCTACATATGCATGTGAGCAGTCATTCTCGCATAT
This sequence comes from Lampris incognitus, assembly GCF_029633865.1. Taxonomy (NCBI): domain Eukaryota; kingdom Metazoa; phylum Chordata; class Actinopteri; order Lampriformes; family Lampridae; genus Lampris; species Lampris incognitus. The sequence continues at coordinate 29,317,092 of NC_079225.1, forward strand.
GAGGAACATTAAGACCAACCTACGCTCACGTTTAACTGATGGAAGCCTCAACGCCTGCATGAAGCTCAACCTCACCACGTATGAACCAGACTACAAGGCCATCAGCAAAACCATGCAGCACCAGAAGTTGCATTAAAAGTAAGACATATTTAATTTATTATACGTTAAAAATACTATATGGCTCTCAATGAAATATATTTAGAAATATTTGGCTTTTATGGCTCTCCCAGTCAAAAAGGTTCCTGACCCCTGTTGTACAGTGTCACATTTTGACTTCAGAAAGTACACCATCATTGTACCAGAATAATCGTCAGTAAAAGATTGGGCATATTTAAATCCTTCAATGCTTGGTGTTTGCATTGGGCCTGTTAGGTCAGTACAGAGCGTCTCGCAGCTGCGCTCTGTGTTGTTTCCCCTCGCTGCCTCGTAGGTAGATCAACGCCGTTCCTCTGCGTTGGGCCATCCCGCTGCATTTTGTTCCATCAGCTAACTCGACCGAATGGCTGCCCGGCTTGAATGAGTTGTCGAAGTTGATGAACTTCTTTATGTCGTTAATAATGTGCGACGTTGCGCCGCCGTCCACCATGATGCCTTTCGTCTTCACCTTGTTCGGGGGCTTCCGTTGTGGGATGCCGTTTCTCTCCTCTTTGCGATGCTTTGCTTTAAAGACGTGGTACCCAGTTTTTATACATGTTAATTATTTTCTTGCCCGGTGCGGGATTCGATACGAGGTGTACTGCACCACAAGGCGACATCACTAACCGCTCGACTAAAGGGTCAGACCCGTTAGCTAGGGGCTAACGTGTCTAATTAGTAGTTTACAGTCGTCACCCTCCCCGGAAGCGCGCCCTCGCGCTTTGTTATTCCCGCGCTCCGAAGAGACTCCTGAGGATCTGCACACTTCCGGATCCCACCGCTGCCACCAATGTAACCGAGGGTTTGTAGATGTCGCCTATACTGTATGAAACTATAAAATAACAAATACGGAGGTTCCACTTTCACACGAGGACCACTTTATTCGGCTAGTAAGCACGACGTCACGACGCACGACGCGACGTCACGTGTGGGCGGAGTTATACTTCCGGTGCCTTGGGGAATCTCACTGCATTATTTTCCACTCAAAACAATATGTCTGAACCCGTAAATATATTTACATTAACGTCTTTTTTTAAAAGACGAACCTCTCAGGGTGAAAAAGGGTCTCAATGCTTTCAATTCAGATAGAGTTGTGAACGTAAATGTTTCAGGGGGCATTATAAAAGGCAAGGTACAGGCTTCCATGAAACAGAAAGTTTATCAGGTTGAGGTGAGTGAGCTAACAGGGTTAGCTAGCGTTAGCTTGGTAATGTTGGGTATTCTGGCTTCTGATGTTATATCCCACGTTTACTGGCGATTCATAAGCCTTGGATAAAGACTGCCAGTGCTTTATTTTGTCGGTAGATAATTGTTCTCCGACGGTTGACTTGTTAAAATAACTCTGACGTTCTTGGATCCAAGGCTAGCTTTTCATGTGTCTAGCTCAAGAATGGCTATGATCGTACATACTGTAACGCTGTAAAGGTTTAATGAATTTAAAATACATATTAGGAGTTAATGAAATATAGACTTACATGTAAGATCACAGCCATTTTAGGGCTACCTAAGGACCTAAGGGTCTTTCAGCACTGGCAGGATGACTACACTATTATACCCCACTATAACACTATTCGGAAGACACACAACACATTTCATTGCACACGGTAAATCTCATTGCAAATTTGCATATTTAAATGTTGTATTCATCATATGGTGATCCTCTTCTTTACGTTGACAGTAGTTTTTGCACTATGCATTTTGTTACCAATGTTGATGTTTTGCACTTTATACATTTTACGTTGACAGTAGTTTTTGCACTATGCATTTTGTTACCAATGTTGATGTTTTGCACTTTATACGTTTTACGTTGACAGTAGTTTTTGCACTATGCATTTTGTTACCAATGTTGATGTTTTGCACTTTATACTTTCTACAGTGACATTAGTTTTTGCACTATGCATTTTGTTACAAATGTGTTTTGATTAAAAAAATCAAGCAGTGTTCTTAATTCGGTATTACTTTATTAAAAGTATAAATACATGAATCTGATTCTGCTTACATTTATTCAAGTCATTTCATGCTATTTCCCGAAGAATTGGTGTTTGTAGGTTGGTAAGACACACGCACACTTTCAGTATTTTGTTTATGTTTTTAGTGAACTGATATGGGATATTGTCCAAAATGTTGAACAATTTCAACCTCTGAATGGAGCGCTCCACATGGATCCTAGCACTGGATATGAGTTTGTTTTTCTTAACTTCTTCTTGTGTGAACTGTCCATTAACAAGGAAAGACGGGATGTTGAGTGAAACCCCTTCTGGCGAGATGTCCCGGATTGTGAAGCCTTTATCTGCCATCACCATGTCTCCTGGGCGTAGATGATTGAGAACTCCAGAATCTAATGTAATAGCCTTGTCTGAGGCACTTCCACCATAATAGTCACTGACAAATGTTATCACTCCATTAGGAGCCACACCTATTAAGGCTTTGTGTGTGGTCCGTTTTTTGTACTGGCTCCATAAATGATTCTGTTTGTCAAGCCTCTCTGTCCTGGAGACTGCTAACTCTGTGCAATCGAGCACAATCCTACAGTTAGGAAACGGACGGAAACACTCTGGCAACGATGCCTGGTTCTTCTCTATGGAGGGGATGTTGTTCTCAAGCATACCAACATATAAAATGTCATACAGGGCACTGACAATGGTGATAAAAATGTTGGTAACTGTGGCTGTACTGCAATTAAACCTGGTTGCAAGGTCTTCATGACCAGAATTAAGTTTGAGCTTCATCAAAGTCAGTAGCAACTGATCGACTAGTGGCATAGACTGGACTGTCCAATTCGAATGATATTGTAGCTCAAACTTAGATAAGAGTGCTTCCAAAACCAGGACGGTAGCAACATCTGGTAAGCCAGTGAAATATTTTACTTTGACACGATTGGAAGATATTTGGCTGAAGGAAAAGGTCTGTTTTTGTTTCTCCAATTCTCTTTTCAATTTTTCATTCTCTCTTCTCAACATGTCAACCTCTATCTCTAGCAGTGCAACACTGTTAAAAGGGTTGTCTGAAGTACGAGGGGTGTCTGCGGTTGGGTTGTCTGAAGTACTAGGGGTGTCTGCGGTTGGGTTGTCTGAAGTACCAGGGGTGTCTGCGGTTGGGTTGTCTGAAGTACTAGGGGGCTCTGCGGTTGCAATGTCAGAATTTTGTAATTCAAGTTCATTTGTCCCTTCTTCACCACTGGGAGGGAGTGGTACTGTTTTTCTCTTCTTGTGTGGAAGGCTGAGGTGGCCTGGGAAAGTCTTCCCCTCGTTCCAAGCAAAACGTGATGGGCCAGCAGCTTTGCCATTTGGAAAATGCCAACTGCACACCCTTGAGCAGGGGCTTGGTGTAAAGCCATCACGCCTGTAAAAAAAAAAGAGAATGAGAGATTTAGAAATGATTGGCAATGAAAACTTGAAGCTGCATTGTAACTTATCGTCTACCCTGGATTTAAACAATTAAAGTGTCATTCTTTAACTTTTTTCGATAAAAAATAAAGTTGATTTTGGTCAAGATTTACCACTATCTTTCACTGAAGGAGGTAACACTGTACTAATTCAGCCTATTTCCCATTCATGAAATCTTCAGCATCTGCTACAATGCCCATTTTTGTGTCTGTGTCTGGTTAGACACAGTCACAAACATGGGCATTGTAACAGATGGTGAAGGATTTGTGAATGGGAAATAGGCTAAATCAGTCCTCTGTTACCTCCTTCAGTGAAAGATAGTGGTAAATTGTGACCAAAATCAACTTTATTTTTTATCAAAAAAAGTTAAAGAATGCCACTTTAACCATCAATTATTTAAAACACAATTTCTATTGTGTTGACATACTCTACTGTAAAGATTGTATAATGATATTATACAAACAGTCTACCATACAGATTGGGCAAGTTATATTGTATTCACATACTATACAATACAGATTTTTTTTGGGGGGGGGGGGCAAATATTATAGCCTTTTCATAGCCTTTTCATAAAGGAAAGGTTACATAGTAAGGCTTTAGAATTAGATGTCAGTCTCCCTACAGAAACATTATTTTTTGTAGATATGAAGTTTCATTGTTTGATTTATATGGGAAAAGTCAGAAGTGAAACTACTGTAACAAAACAGGCAGAAACAGCACATTCACCTGGACTAACGTTATGTACCCCTGCTTATTCATGCATTTACTCCAAGTCTCTTTAATGATAATCCCCTTGAGATGCATCATCTCGTTTTACATAATCATGGGCTAACAATGCATAGAATAATGCAGTTTTCCGAGTGTGTAGCTGACATAATGCTTGCTTACAGTAACTGTATGTCTTCACAGACAGGGTTGTAGTAGTAACAACATAAGTGGCTAACCGATGCTTGTTTACCCTCCACTACACTCTGATTAAAGCCTTATTGAGCAGAAAAACATATTGTCGCGATTTTTCTATAGCCCGGATAACTATGGATGGAGGCGGGGACTTTTAGGTGCGACAAACCGGGCTTCACCACCGTTAGCTAGATAGCTGCGCCAATGCTAGGGCTAGCCTGCTAGTTAGCTAGTTAGCCGTGTGCTAATGGGTTAGCAAGCTCACCTTGGGACCAGGGCTGGTGATGGAACAGGGCGGCTGAGCTCTAGGCGGGGCGGGAGATGGATGGCTGCTCTCCGGGGTGCGTGTCTCTCTCTCTCTCTGTACTCTGGCTCCGGTGTGACCGGGTGAATGTCTCTCTCAGTCTCTCTGGGGAAGCTCTCGGGGGTAGTCAGCTAGCTACAGGTACCGAGGCAGTCTGCTGCTAACACTACCACTGCTAGCCACCGTATCTACTGTCTAGCCCAGGATACGCTAGGTTTCCCTGCTCTATCCCACGCTAAGGTGACAGTCTACGATATGGTTACTAAACAGTTCTGGCGCTTTGTCTCTCCCGCGGTGTCTAACATAGTTGCGTCTGTGACAGCGCGAGCTAACCTGTGATTGGTCCTCTAGCTGCACGAGCCCAGTGCAACATTCCAAGTACATCCCCAGGCATTTCCCACTACACTGCCCCCCTCCAGCACTGTTGAGTCCCTTCAACATAAATGAACAACAGACTACAAAGATCAGTCTGATTAATCTAACACGATAAACGGGACAGAACACCCGCGAAATGAACTAGGCCCGGAACAAAGGGCGTCAAACAAATGTGGGTGGTCGCTATCCATACTGGACTCTTGTGACTAGCCTAGTAACCCCCAAGTCAACTAGTCACGTCCGTCAAAGTTAGTCTAGGAGCCAGGCGGGCCTCCGGACTGGCCGGCCCCGTCTGGTGGTGTACGGGAGATGGGACTCAGCGGCGTCGGCTTCGTCTCCTTCTGGGTCAGGGGCGTTGGACTGCCCGCCCGGAGCACAGGCTGCTGTCCCACGACGTTGGGTGATTGTCGACTCGCCTGAAGAGTAGCTGGCAGCAGTGTGTTGGGGCGGCTGGAACCGAGCCGGGGAGCCTGGTGTGCTGGGTCCTCCATCGTCGTTTGCGTGGAACAGGTCCTCCAGCCGGAGATCAAGGTCTTCATCGATCTCCTCCTGCTCTGTCACTCCTTCGTACTCCTCTGTTCTCTGCGCCCCCGGCTCCCCCATGTCAGCAGCGGGAGGACCTCCTTCAGGTGTTTCCTGCGGCCCTATGGCTGGTGCTGGAGCAGACAACAGAGCATGGCGCCTCCGCTGAATCCAGACCGGCACGTCGTCTGAGAGGTAGGGTAGCAGTCGATCGTGGTGGAGGACTCTCTCCTTACGACCTTCCTGGACTCTGTACAAGACGTCTCCCATCTTCTCTGTGATGAGGCCGGGACCTCTCCACCGTGGCTTCAACTTTGGAGATTGACCCTTCTTCCTGGTGTCGTCCCGGACATACACTAGATCTCCAGGGTGAAATGTGCGTTGTCGAGCACGTAGGTCGTGGTCCTTCTTGTTCCTGAGCTGGGCAGCACGGAGATGCTGGCGTGCCACTTCGTGGGTGTCCCGCATGTTCGCCTCCAGGTCAGCAACGTACTCGGCTGGGGAAGTGCGATGAACGTTGGCTTCCTGCACCCTCAGGGTGAGTCCTTGCGGCTGGTTGACTTCTCGCCCAAGCATCATCCGGTTTGGTGTGTAACCCGTACAGGCATGGGGTGAGCTGCGGTAAGCCCCGGCGAGGAGGTGGAGGTGTTGGTCCCACTCGCTCTGGTGTTTCCCCACATAACAGCGGATCATTTGCAGGAGAGTTCGGTTGAACCTCTCGACTTGACCATTCGACGCAGGATGGTAGGGGGTCGTTCTGGTCTTGGCCACCTGGAGAAGTTCACAGAGCTCACGAAACAGGGCACTCTCGAAGTTGCGTCCCTGGTCTGTGTGGATCTCCAGGGGTACTCCAAACCTGGAGAGGAACTCCTGTAGCAGCTTCTGAGCGGTGATCTCTGCAGTTTGCTCGGGGATCGGGGCCACCTCCACCCAGCGCGTGAACTGGTCCACCATCACAAGGATGTATCGGTTCCCCATCTTGGATACTGGGAGCGGTCCAACCACGTCGATGTGAACCCTGTCCATAGGAGCGCCGGCCTGGTACATCTGCAAGGCAGCTCTGCCTGTTCTTCCAGAGGATTTACACGCCTGACATTCAGGGCAGCGTCGGACGAACTGGTTCACACTGTCAGTCAGACCAACCCAGTAGAATTCTCTGCGAACTCGATGGTAGGTCTTCTCACGGCCCAAGTGACCGTACAGCAGGGCGCAGTGACACAAACGTAGGACCTCTTCTTGGAGCGCTGTTGGAACAATGAGACGGAGGATGGATGGCGTGTCAGCTCCTTCGTCCCAGCGGTAGTACAGGACTCCATTTCGCCTTTCTACTTGCGTCCAGACCAACCAGTACTTCCGTGCAGCAGGTCCTTCCAGCGCCATCTTCTCCTGTGACGGTAGCTTCCCCTCATCCTTCCACTGGTGCAACTTCGCTAGCACGGCGTCTCCCCTCTGGCGCTCCGCTAGCTCGTTGGTCGAATACTGGGCTAACCAGTTGATAGCAGGTGGTTCACTCTCTTCAGCACCATTCTGATGTTCATTGACAGGTTGTGACATCGTTAGGCCTCCTGCCTCTCCTCCTGGAGCCGATGGTGGAACGCCCTCTTCTGCCGCTCCGGAGGTGTTCTCTTCCGAGTCAGTTCGACGGATCGCTAGCGGGACCACATCATCCACATCGTCGCTGAACCTTGCCCAATGGTGGTGTTCACGGTGACAGTAGGAGCAACCTCCACAAGGCAGCGAGTCCAGACTCTCCCCAGCATGATAGCAGTCACAGGCGGGTTTGGGTGACCTGGACAGCGCGTCCGCGTTGCTGTGCTTGACTCGTGGCCGGTGTTCGATTTTGAAGTCGTACTGGCTCAGCTCCTCGATCCACCTCGCCAGCTGGCCTTCTGGGCTCTTGAACCGAAACAGCCAAATCAAACTGTTATGGTCCGTCCGGATGATGAACGACCGGCCCAACAGGTAGTGGCGAAACTGCCGTGTGAAGCGGACTACAGCCAGAAGCTCTCGGCGTGTGACGCAGTATCGCTGCTGTGTGCTTTGCAGATGTGCACTGGCGTAGGCTATGACCTTTTCTTCTCCTGCTTGCATCTGTGACAGGACAGCTCCGACGCATGTGTTGGACGCGTCAGTGTCGAGCAGAAACAGTCCATCTCGAGTGGGGTATGCCAGAAGAGGTGCCGTGGTGAGTCTTGCCTTTAACTCCTCGAAGGCTACTTGTTGTGTGTCGCCCCACTTAAACTCCTCCCCCTTTTTCTGAAGTTCGTAGAGGGGGCGGCACAGATGGGCAAATCCTCGCACAAACCGTCTGTAGTAGTTACACAAGCCGAGAAAAGCCTGGAGCTCAGTGAGGTTTCTTGGGGTCCTCCAGTCGTTCACAGACTTCACAAGCTCCGGGTTCGGGCTGACTCCGTCTCCGCTCATGACATGCCCCAAGAACAGGACCTCCCTCCGCAGCAGGTGGCATTTAGATGGCTTGAGTTTGAGACCGTACGCCCGGATGCGCTCCAAGACCTTCCCCAGGCTCTGCAGACCCTCTTCGACTCCACGCCCCAGCACAATGATGTCGTCGAGGTATACAAGCAGGTGTCTCCACTGTAACCCTCTCAACACCACCTCCATCGCACGTTGAAATGTGCCGGGCGCATTGCACAGCCCGAAGGGCATTCGGGTGTACTCGAACAGCCCATAGCGTGTTATAAAGGCTGTCTTTCCACGATCATCCGGGTGCACTCCAATCTGCCAATATCCACTTTGCATATCTAAAGTCGAGAATACAGTGGCCCCCTCGAGGGTGTCCAGACACTCTTCGATCCGCGGCAGTGGATATGCATCTTTGAGAGTCAGGTCGTTGAGTCTTCTATAATCTATGCACCACCGCACACCTCCGTCCTTCTTTCTAACTAACACCACTGGAGAGGCCCATTCCGAAGTGGATGGTGTAATCACTCCGGCCTCTAGCATGCTCTTCAGGTGCCGCTCCTCTTCTTGTTGAAAGCCCAGGGGCGTGCGCCGAGCCGGTTGTCGGACAGGTTGGCCTTCGCTAGTGTTGATTCGGTGCTGGACCGCATCGAAGCGCCCCAGGTCCGCGTCACTGGCCGCGAACACGCCCTGGTGTTCAATCAGGAGTTGTTGCAGGGCCCTCCGCTGATCCTCATCCAACCCTTCACTGGCGGACTCATACAGGGACGACAGATGGTCGGGCAGACCCATAGTTGGTGACGACTCCATCCGTCGGACTGTGGCTGGTTCATTTTTTCGGCTCATGTCGTCCTCTTGTGGGGCCTGAAGCTCCTCTTCCGCCTCCACTAGCACGCCGAGGCAGGCTCCTTTCTTCAGCCTAACTTCTTTCGGCATCAGGTTACACAGTCGCACAGGGACGTGTGGGGCAACGTTGACCAACACACTGCCAGATGAAACTCCCTCGGTGAGGCCAGCAGGCTCCAGGACGGCGGAGATACCTGCCTTGGGGCTTTCCACCACACCCCAGACGTCCTGCTCGCTCTCCGCTGATAGTGTCAAAGAGTCCTGCAGCAGTACGCGAGAGACGGCGTACTCCCCCACGGACCTACCCACGATAACTGTGGCCACTGGCTCCCCTTCGACGTAGACCTGGCCTCCCCCGGATACAGTGACATGAGCGGCCAACATGAGATCTAGGCCCAGGAGGAAGGGGTCGCGGATGGGCGCGACGAACACATCCCATTCGATGGTCTTGGGGCCCAAGCGGATGGTCACCCTATACTTCGGGGTTTCAGCCATGTCTTTACCCTCTTCAGCGTTACGCAGAATGGCGATTCCGACGCTCGGCTGGTCGGCCAGATTTAATCGTTGGAATGTGTCTCGGGACATCACCGTGGCTTCGGCCCCTGTGTCAACGATGCACTTCAGCTGCAGGCTGTTCACGGTGATGGGAATGACGAGACTGGGTCCATTCCCCGAGGCTCAGCCGAGATTGACTGATGGCTGCTCGCTGACCTTCCTCGGAGCCCTCGGGCTTGGTGACCGTGAGTTACACTCTCGCTTGAAATGGCCCTCCTCTCCACACTGGTAACAGGTCCCTTTGCTGCGGGAACTTGGGCTCGGGGACCGCTGCGCGCATTGCCCCGTGTGCGCGTAGGTAGCCCGCTCAAGCGTCCTTCCCCGTTCCACTCCTACTTGTTCTTTGGCCATGTACCGCTCGATGTTTAAGAGCACCTCGTTAATGTTGTCGATGCCACTGGCCAGGGTCTTGAGCTCGGGGGTGCTCATGCTGTCTCCTACCGGCGGAGGACTTGGAGAGCTATCGTGACGCCGCTCGTCTTCCCATGCTACTCGCCGGATTCTCCCTTTTCCTTCAACCTCTCGCCCCAGCGTCGCTTTAAAGTCATACTCGCGTGCCTCAACCTTCCTGATTGCTTCAGCTAGTGTTTTGGGTTCTGCCCCCAGGACTTCATACGCGATGTTTTGGTTCTTCAGCCCGCGCAGAAAGGCTTCTGCAGCGTAGGCCTCCTGCAGTGTAACACCAACCTGCGGGTATGCCAGTGTGACAAGTCTCCTCACTTCCTCGCCAAACTCATAGAGGGTCATCTCTCTGGCCTGCTTAACCTCGCTGAGTTTTTGGCGCGCAGTTCCCTCAGGCAGCTCTTTACCGTAGCGGCGGCGTAACTGGGTGATGAGCGCGTGGTAGTCATCTTTTATCGGAGCCGGCTGCGCGATGACAAAAGACATGGCGTTGTCCCTCAGTCGGAGATACAAGGCGTCCAAACAGGTCTCGTCGGTCCAGCCCCTCTTTCTCGCCATCCGTTCGAATGGTCCAACGAAACTATCCCAGTCGCCCTTACCATCAAAAGTGGCGAGGAGCTTGATGTCATTTTCGTGTCCTCGGTCGGGACCTTGTGAGCTTCGGTTGCCGCTCCGACTTTGAAGGTCTCCTGTCTGGCTCTGTTGACCTCTAGAGGAACCTGCCTGCCCTCCAACGCTGTCATCCAGCAGGTTTCGGCCGCCGTTGCTGTCCAGGGACATTTGGCCACCCTGCATCCCGTCGGGGGGTGGTACTGCAGTCGCTCCATTTTTTCCACCATGACCGATCGGAGTGCTGGTAAGTGGTGCGGGCTCACTGGGTCCATTTCCTGTATAGCGCAGGGCTGCAGGGGCCGCTTTGCTGCTCGGCCTGGCTGGCGTCTCCTCGTTGCGCCGGTCGCTCAAGTTAGCCACTGCGGCCATAGCTGCTGGCAACAGGTGATCAGCGCCGTCTCGCTGTCTGGCCCCTGGGTTCTCCCGGGCCGGGGTGAACTGCGAGAGTAGGCTCATGTCTTGCACCGTTCTGCTAGTTCGTTCCCCGAGCGCAGCCCCTGCCGACCCTACACCACTATCGCTTTGAGGGCTACTAGGAGAAACCCCTTGCTTCACTACTTGAGCGATGGGCGACAAACCGGGAGGCTCACCTTGGATATCTGAACGATGACGGGCCCAATCGGTGCGCTGAATGGGAGGTGTGGGGGGACGAGATCGCTTAGCCACCGCTTCCGCTAGTCCATCGATACGCGCTGTGAGGGCCTCCATCTGCATCTCTATCTGGCGTTGCATCTTAACCTGGGTCTGGCGTTCCATGTTTTCCATCTGGCGTTGCATCTGAACCTGGGTCTGGTTCATGGTTTCCATCTGCGCCAGGAGGAGCTTCATCCAGGCGTGCTCTCCGGGGTCTTCTGTCCCCACACCAGCACCATCCAGACTCAACTCAGACTGTTCTTTTACATTTTCTTTGCCCTGTGACATTTTTATTTTTCCACTGATTTACGTGACTACTGAAGAAATTACAGTGCTTCACAAAATGGCTGACTCACTCAGTTGCTAGCTAGCTATAGCGATGCCGCCAAAAAGCTGCTAAATGCTGCTTTGAAATGCTGCAGAATGTCAATGCTAATAAGCTAGCGCCACTGGACATCCTTTTGTGCACTTTCAGGGTGAAACTCGGTGAAAAACAATATCCTCACAGTGTGAATGGCGTTGAGAAACTAATGAGTCTTTTTATTCACTTTTTCGTTTGGGTTCCGCTTCATGAAGAAGTACAAAATGGCTTCTTGCTAGCTGGATTAGCTCACAGTGTGCAGGCTGAATTATGCCGCCATGTGACCGGGGCAGGATCCTCCGGTGTTGAGATTATGGCGAATCCCAACCTTTTATCCCACTTCTGACACCACTTGTCGCGGTTTTTCTATAGCCCGGATAACTATGGATGGAGGCGGGGACTTTTAGGTGCGACAAACCGGGCTTCACCACCGTTAGCTAGATAGCTGCGCCAATGCTAGGGCTAGCCTGCTAGTTAGCTAGTTAGCCGTGTGCTAATGGGTTAGCAAGCTCACCTTGGGACCAGGGCTGGTGATGGAACAGGGCGGCTGAGCTCTAGGCGGGGCGGGAGATGGATGGCTGCTCTCCGGGGTGCGTGTCTCTCTCTCTCTCTGTACTCTGGCTCCGGTGTGACCGGGTGAATGTCTCTCTCAGTCTCTCTGGGGAAGCTCTCGGGGGTAGTCAGCTAGCTACAGGTACCGAGGCAGTCTGCTGCTAACACTACCACTGCTAGCCACCGTATCTACTGTCTAGCCCAGGATACGCTAGGTTTCCCTGCTCTATCCCACGCTAAGGTGACAGTCTACGATATGGTTACTAAACAGTTCTGGCGCTTTGTCTCTCCCGCGGTGTCTAATATAGTTGCGTCTGTGACAGCGCGAGCTAACCTGTGATTGGTCCTCTAGCTGCACGAGCCCAGTGCAACATTCCAAGTACATCCCCAGGCATTTCCCACTACAATATGGAAAAGCACATATATTGATCCTCGCTTGTTGAATTAGCTAAAAATCTAAATACCTGTCTAGTATGTAACGTGGATTTCGGTAACAAGAGGGTAGCTACCGGTAGTAGCTAGTCTGCAGTGCAGGGTAGCTAGTCTGCACTTAGCACAAAAGTCGGCGCCAAACTTCGATTTTCAATGCATTTCTTCAATAGCAACTTACCGTATTAACTGCAGCCACCTCTTCTTATCTTTGTCTTTCGGAGGAAAGCGATAGAAAGACAGTTTGGTCTCAGTTTTACTCTCTGATCGATTTAAACAAAGGGGGACACAGCAGTGAGGCATATTGTCAACAAGTCGATGGAGCCGGAAGCAAATTCGCGCGCGCGTGCCTACGCAACAGGGACGTGCCTACGTCATAGCTTAAGACGCGAATTGTCAACAAGTCGATGGAGCCGGAAGCAAATTCGCGCGCGCGCGCCTACGCAACAGGGACGTGCCTACGTCATAGCTTAAGACGCGAATTTGGATTCTTCCCCCAACAGAACTCCACAGCAACAACACTGCGTACAGCACTTCCGCTCTCTCTTCAGCCTTCAAAATAAGAGCTCAAGGCATATACTGTGGCAACAGTTTATAACAGGAACTTAAAATCACTAACAGGCAAGTCCAGAAAAATAGGTTACATTAACAAGAGTTTAAGAGTTTTTAAAAAAATAACTGAAATAACTGAAAAAAAATTGCCTTCACATTGCAATTCTTTTTTCAGTATTTAGGTTTTTATACTCGAGAACGCGTAAAAGTTCCAAAAGAACCAAATAATGATAACTGGATGTTGTAAAACATATTGGAAAAGTGGGTCACGCCGAAAGAGTTTAAGGCATAGACTGTATGTTGTACCCGGTCCGCGTTTGGCGACGCACTGCAGGAGACATCGCTAACCGCTCGACTGAAGGGTCAGACTCGCCAGTCAGCGGCCAGCGTGTCTACTTATCCATGCACGTTACAATATCTTCAGAGTTTGACTGAACGTGCAAAAAAGAAACAAAAACAAAAAATAAATAAAACGTATTCTGTCTCTGTTATTACCTTTCAGCTTGAACTGAGTGATATGGGCCAGTTTAAACTTAAACGTACTTGTTTAAAAATGAAAAGAATTGTTTAAATCCAGTTTGGAAAATGGGGAAATATTGCCCTCTGCTGGTCAGGTGCGCGCGTGCGCGTGACGTATATGCGTACGTGTATGCGCGCCTTCGCGCCTCCTCAGTGCGAAATTTTAAGTTTATTTATGATAAAAATGTTTTCTTCTAAAACTGCTTTACAAGTTTCCACTGGAGCCAAGTCAAAATATGTCATATTTAAAGTTTGTCATGGAAAACTATGAGTTACAAAGCAAACGCTGAATAAAATAATCTAACATATTTGTGCTCAGTTATTGGTGAGATCAATTATTGATTGAACTTTATACAACGGTCAGTAGTGAAGTTAATGTTCTTCCATTCGACGAAATACTGTTTTTTTCCACTGGGTCACATGAGACGCAAATGTAATAGGTTGTTATTATTAGTTTGTTTTGGGGGTTTTCTGTCTACCAAGTTCTACCAACATTTAACGCATTAGAAATTATTTAATGGACGGCAAATTAATTGAATCGGCCAGCAACCCTCACGTCTGGAAGAGCTATTGAGAATTAAATTAGAACAATAATTTACCGGGGTTTCTACGGTTCCCAGTGAGGTCAAACTTCATCAGTTTGCCTTTCAAAATGGCGGCTGAGCCAACACGAGAATGGTCCGATGAGCACCTCAATAGTGATGATCTGCCCAAAAAAGACATTATAAAATTCATTCAAGACAATGCAGCTCACTCGGTATGTTTGAAGCTTAATACTGCATCTTAAATTGGGGCGGCTTGAACTGCGAGGGCACATTTTTTTCGTCACGGGAATTTTTAGACGTGGGCATTATTAGCAGTCATTAGCATATAGCCTCATGCCAGTGTGCTTAAGGTAATGTTGACAGTGTTAAAGAGTATTAATGGTCGTTAGACTCACAGTGCATTGCAATAACAGCGCCGTCTCGTCTGAAATAGCACGTAATACATGTGTTTTCAACTGGTTTTGAATAATGTTGCTGACAGTCAGCATCCCAGAGATCCAGCCGTTCATTTATATATGTTGGCGAGTGGGCAGGCCTCGATAAAGAACCCCGTAACTGGCAGAATGTCATTTTATTTTTCAGTTTCTCGCCGAGCACAAACTGATGGGAAACATAAAAAATGTCGCCAAAACAGCCAAAAAAGAACAACTTATAATCGCTTACAGTCAGCTGTTCGAGAGCAAAGTAAGTTGTTGTGTTTGCAAACTAATATACATAGTGTGATCGTGGTGTGCACACAACAGTACATTTTGTGTAAAATAATATTTTTCCCAGGTCGTCAACCTAGATACGAATAAAATTGCATATTGTGTAAGTTGGACAGTTTTTAGACAGTATTTTGATTTTTCTCCAGTGTAGCCACTCATCCTTAAAAGATAAGTTGACATAAACTCATTAATTGAATGTAATAAATATCCCACCAGTCGTGGGATAAATATGATTGGTGAATGTGGAGGAGAGCCTCATCGGAAGGCAGCCGTCTTTCAATTAACCGAAATTTTTTCCCCCAACTACAGTGAGTAACAGTAAATTTTATGTTATGGTGGTTGCATTTGCAGAGGTTTAAAGGCACAGAACCCGTTGAAGAAGTGACTGAGCAGGTTAAAACTGTGAAGATTGAAGACAAGGCCAAAGAAATTAAAACAGAAGTTGTGGATGAGGTACTGGTTGGGAATGATGACTTTTCAGAGTGAGATTGATATGTATTTTTCTAGATAGGAGGAAGTGGACAGTTGGGAGACCAAGCTATCTACCTTGCTCAAGTGACCTTTAAGAGAAATGTCATTATTATGGATGTTCTGTCAAGCTTGGATATTATCTGAGTTTCTTGAAGCAAAAAAAAGAAACATGAAATACACCCTAAATTGGCCAAGAAAACACAATTTTTTGCTTACACTTAAGTTGTGACTAGATTCAGCCGTTCTTACGGTACCCAGAATTCATTCTGAACACTGCAGTGTGAGATCCAACGCCTCCAGAGCCAGGTCTCCACCCTGCGACTCACATTTTGTTATGATGATCAAGTAATTGATGACAACGTTACATAATAAGCAAATCACATTTTATCATTCATATAAAAAAATTACCATGAGGTATAATTGCTAAGTTCATTTGGCAAAACACATTAAAAACGTGTCAAATAATGTTAGGTAACAAAGTAACAGCTTATGTTAAAGCAACATGCATTAACAGTGTATTCAACATTTCAATAAAAATAAGGATAAAACTGACTCAGCCGACTAAAAACCATTGCCTCACATAGACAGGACATGGAATCTGAATAAAGGAGTGGATCTGGAGCACAAGCCCAATAGTAACAATATTTTAACAGGTGCAAACAAAACGAACATTTCGACAGTTTCTGTGTCAGCGTGATGAGGTTGGTGTGACTCAGAATCTAGAAAGAGAAAAGGCTGATATTTCTCACCAGTCTTAATTTCTTGCTGATGACATTATTGAAGGGCAAATTTTCAACATATACACTGCACTGCCCAATGAGACAGAGCGAGTTGGCAAAAATGCTGCCTACTTTCAATACATAGAAAAACAGCAAAGCTTTCCTTTAAGACACTGAGTCCCCACTAGCTCCAGCAATGTTGTTTTACCTTTCTTTGCCAGTTATCAGGTATTTACAGCTTAGTTATAAGATATAACTCAATATATAAATACATATTTCAAGAAGAGGGAGGAACACAGGGTGACGTACAAGAGTGGAGGAAAGTGCACACAGGTGGACTATATCTAATGTAAGGCGTGATCTGAAAGGGATTGGAGACTGCAAGGTGGTAACAGGGTAGAATGTAGCCAGGCAGCATCAGATGGTGGTCTGTAGGATGACTTTGGAGGCCAAGAAGAGGAAGAGAGTGAAGGCAGAGCCAAGGATCAGATGGTGGAAGTTGAAGAAGGAAGACTGTTGTGTGGAGTTCAGGGAGGAGTTAAGACAGGCACTGAGTGGTAGTGAAGAGTTGCCGGATGGCTGAGCAACCACTGCAGAAATAGTGAAGGAGACTGCTAGGAAGGTACTTGGTGTGTCATCTGGACAGAAGAAGGAAGACAATGAGACTTGGTGGTGGAATGAGGAAGTACAGTAAAATATACAGAGAAAGCGGTCGGCAGAGTGGGATAGTCAGAGAGATAAAGAAAGCACACAGGAGTACAAGGAGATGTAGCGTAAAGCAAAGAGAGGTGGCGAAGGCAAATGAAAAGGCGTATGGTGAGTTGTATGAAAGGTTAGACACTAAGGAAGGAGAAAAGGACTTGTATCAATAGGCTAGACAGAGGGACCAAGCTGGGAAGGATATGCAGCAGGTTAGGGTGATGAAGGATAGCGATGGAAATGTGCTGACAAGCGAGGAGAGTGTGTTGAGAAGGTAGGAGTATTTTGAGGAGCTGATGAATGAAGAAAATGAGAGAGAAGGTTGGATGATGTGGGGATAGTGAATCAGGAAGTGCGGTGGATTAGCAAGGAGGAAGTAAGGGCAACTATGAAGAGTGGAAAGGTGGTTGGTCCAGATGACATACCTGTGGAGACATGGAGTTGTTTAGGAGAGATGGCAGTGGAGTTTTTAAGTAGATTTTTTAACTAGATTGTATCAAGGTTGTTTAACGCAATCTTGGAAAGTGAGAGGATGCCTGAAGAGTGGAAAAGAAGCATAATGGTACCAATTTTCAAGAGTAAGGGTGATGCTACTACAGAGGTATAAAGTTGATCAGCCACAGCATGAAGACAGGGGAAAGGGTAGTGGAAACTAGGTTAAGAGGAGAGGTGATGATTAGCAAGCAGCAGTATGGTTTCATGCCACAAAAGAGCACTACAGAGGCATTGTTTCCTTCGAGAATGTTAATGGAGAAGTAAAGAGAAGGTCAGAAGGAGCTACATTGTGTCTTTATGGATTTAGAGAAAGCATATGACAGGGTGCCAGGAGAGGAGGTGTGGTATTGTATGAGGAAGTCGGTAGTGGCAGAGAAGTTTGTAGGAGTGGTGCAGGATATGTATGAGGGCAGTGTGACAGTGGCGAGGTGTGCGGTAGGAGTGACGGATGGGTTCAAGGTGGAGGTGGGATTACATCAAGGATTGGCTCTGAGCCCTTTCTTGTTTGCAATGGTGATGGACAGGTTGAAGAACAAGATCAGGCAGGAGTCTCGGTGGACTATGATTTTCGCTGCTGACATTGTGAGCTGTAGTGAGAGTAGGGTTCAGGTTGAGGAGAGCCTGGAGAGGTGGAGGTACGTACTAGAGAGTAGAGGATTGAACGTCAGTAGAAACAAGACGGACAAGAGGAAGGACAGCGGAATGGTGAGGATGCAAGGAGTAGAGGTGATGAAGGTCTGAGTTTAAATACTTGGGGTCAACTGTTCAAAGTAATGGGGAGTGTGGAAGAGAGGTGAAGAAGAGAGAGCAGGCAGGGTGGAGAAGAGTATCAGGAGTGCTTTGCGACAGATGGATACCAGCAAGAGTTAAAGGGAAAGTTTACAAGATGGTTGTGAGACCAGCTATGTTATATGGTTTGGAGATGGTGGCACTGATGAAAAGACAGGAGGCAGAACTGGAGATGACAGAGTTGATATTAAGATTTTCATCGGGAGTGATGAAGAAGGACGGGATTAGGAATGGGTATATTAAAGGGACAGCTCAGGTTGGACGGTTTGGAGACAAAGCAAGAGAGGCAAGATTGAGATGGTTTGGACATATGTGGAGGAGAGATGCGGGGTACATTGGGAGAAGGATGCTTAGTATGGAGCTGCCAGGGAAGAGGAAAAGAGGAAGGCCAAAGAGGAGGTTTATGGATGTAGTGAGGTGGGACATGCAGGTGGCTGGCATGAAAGAGGAAGATGCAGAGGACAGGAAGTGATGGAAAGGGATGATCTTCTGTGGCATCCCCTAACAGGAGCAGCCAAAAGTAGTAGTAGTTATAAGATATAACTCAGAATAGGTAAAAGTTTATTTGTATACTTACAAATTGCTTATTGCAAATTGCAGTCCATCATAATATTACGTTTTGCAGGGTCCGCCCAAGTTTACCAAGTCGGTCCTGAAGAAAGGAGACAAGACTAACTTTCCAAAGAAAGGTGACACTGTGAGCTGCTGGTACACTGGAACCTTGGAAGATGGAACAGTCTTTGACACCAATATTCCCTCAAGTATGACATTTTTGCGATTTATTTCTGCCCCTCCTTACACTTTTGCTCAAAATGTAATAATATTTTATCTGAAATGTGTAAGCTGTACTTAGTAATGTTGTTTGTGCCCGTCTTTTTATGGTGAAGTGGCCTCCACTGTTAAACTTTGCCTGCCTTTCCCTTTTCGCTACAGCTGCCAGAAAGAAGAAGCAAACGAAACCATTGAGCTTCAAGGTTGGCTTGGGCAAAGTCATTAGAGGAGTAAGTGATATCTGTGTCCTTGCTACCTCCATCTTTGATGCCTTGTGGCGCCATACAAAGTTTTAAAGGTTCTACAAAGTGCAGCCCTCACCATGGTTATATGAAGTAACTGTCATTTATTCAGTAACCCTCCATCACAACCACCACCACAACCTTTCACTAATTGTAATTACTTTTTATAGTGGGATGAGGCCCTGCTAACGATGAGCAAGGGTGAAACGGCCAGAGTGGAGATTGAGCCAGAATGGGCCTATGGAAAGAAGGGTCTTCCTGACTCAAAGTATCCTTTCAATATGCATTTTGTGCATATTGTATAAATGACACATCTGTTATTTTTTAACATTGATTCATATCTAGTTGTTTGGTGAATTAACCTTAACCTTCCATTACCTCTTTAGGATGGGAGGATTGTGAGGCAAAATATTGCCAATTTATTTTTGTCACTTTGGCTTCATTCTCATGAACTTTGTTTTACACTATTTTATATTGAATTACTAGCTTTTGCCTCTAAAACATGTTTATCCTATGTCATTTTGTTATGACTTCATTTGAAGCTTGATTTGTCCTTCAAGTACAGGAGAACTTTTGAGTAAGGCTACAGTAATGCAGTAATTTGAATTTCTTCACTTTGCAGATGCCACTGTCTTATCCTTGACTCAATGTCTCCCAGAATCCCACCTAATGCAAAGCTAATTTTTGAAGTTGAGCTGGTGGCTTTGGACTAACGGATGAACCTTGGCCAGCATGCACTAAATCTAAAGGATGTAAAAAAAGAAAAAGCATGTCACTAAATGGCCATGCTTTACAAATTCTAAGTTACAATAACATTTGGATTATATTGTGCCTGGTTTGTCTTGACCTTGTCTCATTTATCATTATGTCACATATGACAACTTGGTTTAATATGAAACGGTGATCAGTTGTTATAGCATTTTGAATTTAAGGTGCTATAGTTGTCCTTTCTAGCATGGCCAAAATGTGATGACTTGTCAATATTGTACATATTGAGCACCCTGATAGGATTAATTTGTTTCCTTCTGTTCTTTTGCATGTGGATTGTAAAGGATAAATAAACCAGTTTTTGACACTGAAGTTAAATGTTAGTGTGAATAAAAACAGCATGTTACAGGTGATATAATTCATAAAAAAAGCCATCACTGTCATTGAAACTCCTATATACAATGAGTAGTTTGAGATACTCATGTTTCAATGCTATTTTCAAGGTTTACCACATTATCATTTATAACAAGCGATTTCAGAACTGTTCCGTAATGCTTAGAATATTGCTTGCATGAAGGGAACTATACTAGTCTGTCAGGTTCATGGTCACCAGTTACTTGGGCATACTCAGTAAGTTCACCTATCTTGTTCACTTGAATTGTCATTTCAATATCTCTCTGACATCAGATTTGTCTGTTACAGGATATAGCTCACCATTATTTACATAAAGTTTCCTGCCCTTACAAAATGACTGCTTTGTGATTATCTGCTGTTGTGCTGATGGCACTAAAATAGTATCTCAGCCATTCCAACTGACCATGGCCGCTTGCCTGGATCCAGACTTTTGAATCCGCCCACTCCACCGAGTTGACTGATTCGTCTGGTCTGGCACCATGACGTGAAACAGTGATTCCTTGACATGTCTGTGAATGTTCTCATTCATCCAGGTCATGGTTATCCAAAGGAGTTGAATCAAGTGCAACTGGACTTGGTATATATCAGTGAAGACGTTTCGCCTCTCATCCAAGAGGCTTCCTCAGTTCGTGCCTTTCTGACTAGACGAAGCTACTCTGCCAGACAGACTATCTTCGTCTAGTCAGAAAGGCACGAACTGAGGCCTTTCTGACTAGACGAAGCTAGTCTGACTGGCTGGTGAGCTTCCTCACCAGACCTAGTCAGAAAGGCACGAACTGAGGAAGTCTCTCGGATGAGGGGCGAAACGTCTTCACGGATATATACCAAGTCCAGCTGCACTTGATTCAACTCCTTTGGATAGTGATTCCTTGGTTGAAAAAACAATTATCCAATGGGCGCCGCGTGGGGGGGCGGGACTAATGATTAGCCAATCAACGCCATGGGCAGGATTAACTCCGTTGTCAAGGGGGTCTTCTTAATGTCGCCCGACATGGTACTTTGTTTTTACGTCGCTCCGCTCCACTCTTAAAACCCCGGCAAAACCAGCATGTTTGCGTGGCCACGCATCATTGGCGACTTAAAGACGTTAGTCAGGTGGATACGTTGGTCTCTATTGATTGGTTAGGGAAATCGAATCCCCCCACGGAAACCGATTACAGTGGAGGCAATGTCCGACTGAAGATGGAAAAGGGTGTGTACCGGATTGACATTTCTGACATCAGGCAAATGGCCCCTTAAAATACTATGAATTTCAGACAATCTTCAGTGGACAGAGACCAAACTTGGGTTTTAATGACTGGAGTTAAGATCTTTATGAGGTTGATATAGCATGTAGCTTAATAGTAAATCCTATGGAAGACATTTTATTTGGGTGTTGTAATTGACTTCTTTATTCCAGGCATCACCTTAAGGAATGTGACAACAGCACTTTACCTCAAAAATGTACTGCAATGTTTAGCAATTTCCAACTCAGACTCATGCATACATTAATTCCAAGCAGACTGGAAGCCTTACAGTGCATTGTGTTTGAAGTAGTACCAAGAATTTTCTTTTTTACTCCTGCATTTATCAATGTTTATCATCCGGACAGCCCTAAAATCCAGACTTGTAAAACCCAGATTGGGCAGTCGTTATCCTGACTCATCTTATTTTGCACTTGTATTGTTTAGACTCTGTACCTTTTATTGCAGATATTTTATATTTTTTATCTCTCATGTATACACCATGTTGAGGTTGACACACCTGCAATTTTTTTATGCTTTGGCACAATGACAAAGTTCTTAAATCAGCTTTGAGAACTTCCTAAAAACATAGCTTCTCAGCCTTGCTTTCACTCAATTTTTCATGTGCCTTCAGCCTTTTTTCCACATTGATTTTAATTTGTTTTTGCTTTCACTTTTTTCTCCTTTTATCTCATCTTATTTTGCAGTTCTTCTATTTTCTTTCTAAAGTGGATATGCCATTATAGAAAGACATATTTCATACCAAGTCATTCAATAGAACACAAGAGACCACAACTGCAGCATAAACACCAAACACTGACCTTCCCCAAGTATAGTCTTTATTCTGTGCAGGAGAAATATATGTATCACTTGGTAAAAACTGGTGAGATATGATGGTAAAGTTTCTCCTCTGGGACACTCAAGCACTTAGGAGTTGGCATTGGGTCCCTTCTTCTTGCCAAAGGTGGGCACCACATTCACAAAGCGCCTGTTGTACTGAATACGACGCTTAGCACGGCCAGTCTTCTTCTTCTTCTTTTCCTGCTTGTCAACCTGAGGACCACCACAGAAAAATAAGCATTTCTTGCCTTAGACCTCAATATATTCTAACCAAGTAAGACAATATCAAAGTTCATAATGTCTCACACTTGAAAAAGCTTCACTGACCATTACAGTAATTCCATATTGATTCAATAAAAAAAAGAAGAAGCCCTAATCAACTGTTAAACCACATTTGGATTTGTATGAGGAAGAGCAGTAAAGTGATCACATCATCTAACCTTGGGTGTCTGTCCCCTCACTTTTCCAGCACGGGCCAGAGATCCGTGGACCTTACCTGGTAAAGAGAAAGAAAATTTAGGTCAACGTGTACCATACAAATTAACTCGAATTCTGCATAATAAATTTGATTCTGTGCATCTCTTTGTGCAACATATACACAGAAAATTCAAGAAATATTGCAAGACTGAGCTTGATAGCTCTAAGGATCATCACAAATATGCTCTCTATGGAGGAACTATGGTCTACAGCACATGCTCAGCTATCACAACACCGTTTGTACCAAGTTCTAAACTCACCGAATCTCTAAACTCTTGTTTTAATGTATTGTCTCCCTATTCTCTATGAATATCGTGTGGTATGTATGTGTACACATATTCACTGTATGTGAGGCTAAAAAAAACTCTTGTTGGACAATACATTATCAATCTATTCTGCCATAAAACAGCCCCTCCTTGATTTTCTTACTCCCTCAGAGAAGAAATAGGACTTGATGAGTTTTCAATGAACATTCAGAAGCTACAGGGATTAAAGCAAAAGCATTGTGAAAACATGCATTTTCACATCATTTTGGACCATTATTACAACATTTATAAAAACAACATAGGTTGTTTTTCCCAGTACATTCAGTCATTACCAAGAAAAGTGAAACCAATATGCTCACTGATGAAGTAAGTGCTATGTCGTGAAGTAATCCTTCACATTTTTGTGAGTGATCGCACTGTGCGCTATACAAAAAATTGGTATAACAATAAACGCAACTTGATTGATTGATTGATAGAACTGCAATTTTCTCATCGTCCCATGGCCGTTTGACAATGTAACAGCATTTGGCTGCTTACTGAAGTTTCTGTTTGGTTGGACATCTGTAGACAGCTAACTTTCCCAGTAGCCACTAGTCAACTGTAGCAAGTTGATTCCTTTCTCACTCTCATCCCTTTCGCATAGTAATTTTTTAGGACAGTTACCATTTTTCAGACTGTCTTTTTTAGCTCATTATCTGAGACAAGAATTTTTTTGCTGCCTGACAGATTTTCTCCCTGGTTCACTTCTGCAGTAAAGACGTCGAGAGACACTGAGAACTCGTTTCCCTCGTCATGAATTTATTTCCTCTGTGGCAGCAAAACACATTATAGCAGCCTTAAGGAAACGCCTACAGGTTAAACTGGACTAATGAAGCGATATCAGTACTGACCGACTCTGAAAGACTCACTATAAACAGACTAAAAACACTCACACTATAAATTACAGTAGTTTCTCCGGTACTCTCTCCATTCAAAATGTAATCCGTTGTAATGAACGAACAAACAATTTTAATTGTCTAGACTTGAAATATAAAACAACTCCCATTTTTTTTAAAAACCCAATATTAAGATTTTTTTCCCTATACTAGAGCTAATACAGTATCCTTTGTCTCCAGAGTGGTAGAGAACTCTCAGCATAGTTTTTTTCCCCATTCATTCGGTTTAGGCGCTGCGCAAAACTGCGATCATTTCAGCGCCCGGTCTATTTTCACCACACACTGCGACTGAATCCCACATCGTTTGTTGACCGGCCCAGAGAAACGCGCTTGTGGCGTAAATAGCCAGGTTCAAGAATTGACACTTCGCAGTGCCTCTGTATCCAGTGTGAACCTGGCGCAAAAACCTGCATTGATCTCATACATGGCCTCTCTGGAATCCAGTCGACAGAAATCTATCATAGCGATGTAAAATTTTAATCCATGGAAGAAAATGATGCAGAGTATGACTAGACTACCTACCTCCCAGCAGCCTGCCAGCTACATCCAAGGTGCAGTGTTCAGATATGCCACAGGACACCAGAGAGGATTCATCCTCCAGCGGGCAACCTGCAAGCAGCAGCACCTGGTCCTCGACCAGGAGACCCTCAAGTGCCTGAACATGAGTCTGTAATGCACATGTACAAAATATGGTTATTGTCATTTTGTACAACCAAATCCGGATTACCACCTACTCCAGAGTGACAACAGGTGGAAGCTAAATATAAACTATATCACATAGGAAAAGTCAAAGGAATGCAGCCAATATTGGTTAGCGTTTAACCAACTTGCGACATCTTACCTTGATGTCTCTGACAGTCTCCTGTCCGGTGACCTCAAGGGTGTGTGTGTTTTGGGCACGTAGGAAGAGCTGCATCTTGACGCTGCAATGTAAACCAATGGAGGTATAATGTCACCTACTTTGATTTTTATACAACGATTTTCGCTCTGTGCTCCCCAAAGCCCGCTAATGATGGTGGTTATTTTAACGTTCGGCCAGCAGTTCCCCAATTCAACCGATTAACAAGCCCAAACTGAGATAAAATAATTTTCGCAGTTTAAAGATAACTTACTGTTGAGAACACGACTAAACCAAAAGACACGCTTTGACAAATATCACGTTGATGCGAACTCAAGTAGCAAAGCAACGTGTCTGGAAGCGGACTTTGCTAAAGGCTAACTAATGCTATGCTAACGATATTAGCCACATGGGGCACGCGTTATAGAAAGTGTCATCAAATGAATTGAAATCAGCAAGCCACCGAACAAATCTGTCCTTGAAGAATATAAGAGAGTATACTAACCATTTACTAAGCTTCAATGCTCTTTACGTAAAGCGAAAATAGGTATTATGGGTCAAAACACACAGGCCATACCTCGTTTGATGCTAGTCGTTCAACACAAGGCATAAAAAGGGCTTTCTGGGGGTCGACACTGCGCATGTGTAAAGCACGTCAACCGGAAACGATTTTTTTAAAGGATTTTTTTATTACATTACATTTACCAAAAAATGGTGACTATGGCCACCACACTCGTTAACACTGTTAAAAAAAACTTTAAAAAAAAAAACAAACAAAAAAACTCGTTCACCCTGTTCCTCCTGGGGCACTCTTTCCTCTTAACCTGGGCGTCGGCAACCTGCGGCTTCGTATCCGCATGCGGGGCTCTTCTCTTTTGGCCCTGTGGCGGTTCCCTGTGGCTTTGACAAAAATGATATGCAAATGAATAGCGGTTATTTTTAAACATTTTAACTTCATTTATTGTTGTTGTAGGTCTAAATTAATTCTTACATCCTCCACACCGAATTATTGCCTGTCTTGTCTCCCTACCTCAAGCATGAACTCCATAATCCAAATATCGCTTTCGCCTCACAGACGAGAGCCTGCAGCACAGACCTGATATCGAGCTCTGCAGTGACATTCAGAAACAGAAATCGCGCTGAAATGGGCGAGAACGCTATCCTGTAATAGACTGTTATTGTGCAACAAAGTATCTGTTTTAGCAAGTTTTGATTTTTTCAATGAATTTAATGACCCTTAGCTGTTGTGTTTTATGCGGCCCGAGTTGATTGCTTTACGTGGCTGAGGAAGAAAAAAAAGGATTACCTCGCACTGAACTTAGGTTCAGCTTTGTGTTTTGTTGGTAATAGTATCTCCAAATAAAAATAACAAAATATGAAGTTTTCTTCTTTATTGTAGTTCTATAATTTCATACATGCAACCAAACATATTGTGACGGAAATGTAGTTTAAGTACCAAATAAATAGCCCACTGCAGAGTAGCCACATGTCGTAAAAACTTTAACGAATGCTTTTAGACCCATTAGTAATGATCATAGGCTAATTTAGACTTTTTAGGCCGTGTTACCTTAATTATAAGGCTCAAATGTTTTCTGGTTCCATACATTCTTTTTGGCCAAAAATGGCTCTTTTGATAGTTAAGGCTGCCGACCCGTCTTAGCCCAAATTTATGAATGATTGATCATGTCAGCACCTTTTATTCAGACTTTCCAATGAGCACAAAATGGTGCTTTGACTACAAATGATGGACATGCCAGTTCGGTATGTGCTTGTATAACATATTGACTTAATGTACACCTTTTACTACCAATGTGCACACACACCCTAATTCCTGACACCTGTACAGGCCCCTCAGTGAAGTTATGAGCACTGCACCGTACTGCAATGCCATTCATCCATCCATCCATTATCCAAACCGCTTATCCTGCTCAGGGTCGCTGGAGCCTAACCCGGCAGTCACTGGGCGGCAGGCGGGGAGACACCCTGAACAGGCCACCAGGCCACTACAGGGCCGAGATACAGACACACAAAATGGTCTAACAAAATGTATTTCTTCGTCATTCCCTTCGTTGTATAACAGACCAACGTCGCAATCTTTCAACTATCAAGGAATTATATGAAATAAGGGAATACATAGTGTGATATCAATCTCTTTATTATGAAATTAAGTCAAAATAAAAAAAGAGTAACTTCATTTTTGTTTCTGGAAACAAAACCCTGCAATATTAAAATCTGCCTGAAAAGCAAAAGCAGGGGCCTCAATACATCCACATGCCTCCTTTACAAATCTAAATCTTTAACACAAGTCCTCAAAGAGAGATCAAACTAAACCAGCCAACTCATGAGTTGACAGATGGAAAATAAATTCGCACTTCAACAAACATGCATTAAAGACACAAAAGCAGTCAGTCAAAGGGAGATGATGAACATAGCCGTTATTGGTCTGGAAACAATATAACAATGATCAAACATAGGACATCTCAATCAGGTTTAGGCAGGAAGAGGGATGTTTTCTTCACCATCATCTTCACGTATGTATTCTGTCCATCATGTAGGAGGAGGCGGGTAGTATTGATTATACTGGGCATACTGGTTATACTGCCCCCAAGAGTTTTGTCCCCAATTGTTGTACTGTTGCTGGAAAGAGGACAGAAATAGAAGTTAGCCATATTGACAGCAGCTTGTAAGAAAGTGCATTGCTGTCATTTATTAGAGCACGATTTAACTTTAACAAATACTTCACAGGAGGAATGCCAAGTGATGGCCATAAAAATGACCAGAAATGTTAGTTTGTGAAATGAGGTGAAAATGAAGGTAAGTTTGGGTTCAATTCATATCTGAGGAGCACACACTGGGCATACCTGGTACCAGCTGTAATTGTATGCAGAGTTGTTGGCCTGCATGTCTGGCATCATCTGTCCTGTGCCTGATGAGCTGTCATCCACACGCTGCCTCTTACTGTCTGGTTCTTGTGAGCTGTGGAAACAAGTTGTGAGTCAATCACATGTAAATAAAACTGGGGAAGAAAAAAAACATGCTGACTTTCAACTTTGTCATTGTTATTAAATGAATTCTGGAACAGTGTTTTAAGAATGCAGAGATCAGAATGCGTAATCAGATTCAATTTCACCTACATTAATATTTTAATTATTCGTGCATTTGAAGAAGGGACCATATTCTCTGCCGAAGATAGCATCTTTATCAATAAATCCTGCAAGTGAGTCTATTAAAGACATCCAAATGAGCTAAATTATTCTGAAAACAGTTTATTTTAATGAAAGAGAACAGCAGAGAACTGAAAAAAAGAAATCAAGCCTACTGCAGCCTACACAGCAGCAGAGGTTGTTAATGGATGAAGGAGGAGACTGAAATCCTGGTGGGGAGAGAAAATTCACCAGAACAGCTCAATAAACATCAACTGCTGAAGTGGCTCTGCAGAAAGAAGAAAAAAGAAGTGATGTCGGTGCTGGCGCTGCCCATGGACTACAATACCCATAACTCCCTGATCAACAGCGAAGTTGATCTCCACCCACCATCTCGCCTTACACTGCAATAATATTGGTTACAATAATACTGTATTCGGTGAAACAATTTCACCCTTAAAACGGCAGCAGAATTGAAATTCACCCCCTCTTGCTGTGGACCATGCACCCACAAGCAAAATATGCTCTCCTGCAGAAGAACAAAGGATCACGTGTCTTCACATTACTGCTGGCCCCAGTTTTATTGGAAGATAACCTAGTCTTGTTCAACTGCTAATCGGCTGTGATTACCGGTTAACCTTTCCTGCAAGTCCCAGTTTCCGCAGAAACAGAAGGTGACCGGATACCTTTTCATTTCCTAAATGTTGAAGCAATTGTAACTTAGGACTCCTTTGAGACCATCCGATGACCGACGGAGCATCGAAGATCTTCCAGCTGGCGAGCTGTGTGAAAGAAAAGATTGTTTTGCCGTAGAGCTGCGCTTTGACGCCGGACAACCAGGAAAAGAAACTCCCAGAAAGTTGAATCAGTTCACCTGGACACAACATTTAGTGGGAGAAATGTTTCATCACTCATCTAAGCGACTGTCAGTCTCAGCTGACTGCAGGAAAAGAAATTGTTTTCCCAAACTCGCACCTCACACTGTTCATTGGACAACAAGGACTCGGAAGAGCAATGTCAAGTACGGCTGGCCTTTGGGAAAGATTTAGCCTTGGGGGTTTAGCGGCAGAGTTAGTCTAATGATCTCACGTTAGAAGTGTTAGTTGAAATCATCCGTGCTCTAGATACACAGTGTGATTCAAGTAAGAAGTGTTACATAGGCCGAGATGTTAGTTTTGATTTTTTCCTTTAATTTTTCCTTTTGTTTGAATCTTCCCTTGTTACTTTAGTGAAGTACTATTGTTTGAAGCCATTTTCTATTCAGTTGCGCACAGATCCAGTTTGCAAGACAGACTGTCTACTTTTTGTTCATTTGCTACTTTCATCTTGTTTTCTTTGTTTCCAAAACTGTTTCTGGTAGACTGCGCACGCGCTGCTCTCTTCCTCCCTAAACCCTCTTTGTCTCTGTCACACTCCTATCCTGCGCAATTTCGCACAGCCTCTCTGACAAACACCTCCTCCTTCTGGCACACACGCACGCCTGCATGTGCACACGCACCCACCTCTCTCCAGTGCACGGCAGCACGTGCACATATACACAAGAACACATACACAACACACACAACCCTCTGTTCTTTTTGGTGCCATTGCCTCGCTGCATGGCAGCACCCACACACACACGCACGCACACGCACACACACACACTCCCACATGCACTCCTTTCAGTGCAGACACACACACGCCAACACACAAAACATTTGCACAACCTCACCACCTCATCACCTTTTCTGCCTTGATCATCACTTGCTGCTCGATTAGTGATTGTAACTGATTAGTATTAGTCAATTTTTTTTTATTTGATTTTTTTAATCAATTGTTTCCATACAAGTAAGCCGTTGTCCTGCCTGTTTTGTGACAGTACTCACTGGAGCCATTCTCTGCCAAGTTAAGTACTCCAATTGGTGTAACACTGATTATTCCATCAACTTGAATGGTTCAATTATAACTACTGAACACCAAAACTAATGGTTAATAATTTTATGAGACTGATTTTATGGGAGTGATTTGATAACCCTGTTGCACCCACAGTGACCTATCCTAACATTAAAATTAAGTTCAAAAACCTACCGAACGAACGAATATCTGAATAATAGGGAACAGCCCTAGTCAGGAGTAATACCATATAGTATTGGCTATGTTCACAAATGCTGTCTGTATCGTGAACAAAGTCTATGGCCCGTACCCCAGAGTGTCCTCATGGTGATGAAGTTGCGAGGACAATGGCTGACAACAACAACTTTTGCCCCTCTGCCACTAGGGGCAAAACTTGGGAAGTCGCTTTGGGCATAGCAAACGTTTACGGTTCCAACATTGTTGAACTAGGGATGGGTTTGTCTGTGATGCATTTTTGCTATTCCCAATGCAGAAGAGAGCTCTCTCTCTCTCAGAGTCTGTCGTATGTGCGAGCCGAGGGGCGGGGCCAGCTCCTCTCAGACACGTGTGTGCACGCACAAAAACACGCATGCTAAAACTAACCTAATAAAAGTAAACTAAAGTAACTAATTTCAGTTAAATCTTATCACACCCCCGGGTGCGCCCCGGTGGCTCACCTGGTAGAGTTTGTACCACATAAGGCTGAGTCGTTACCGCAGCAGCCTGGGTTCGAATCCGGCCCGGGCCCTTTGCTGCATGTCACACCCCCCCCACCTTTCCCGTCTCTCTCTACGGTCATCGTTAAAAAAAATAAAGCAGAAAATGCCTAAAAAATACTAAAAAAAAAAATAAAAAAAAAAACCCAAAACCTTATCACACTCCTATCCTGCGCCGATTTCACGTACTCTCTGACAAACACCTCCTCCTTCTGACACACACACACACGCCGAGAGCCTGCTCCTAGTGACAATGGCGGAGAGAACTGAACGGATTTTTCTCCTAGAAAAATAACCGATAAGAGTACCGTTAAAAGTACTGGATCAATAAGCAGTATCGGTAAGAGTAGTACTTCCATCCATCCAACCATTTTCCAAGCCGCTTACCCTAATCAGGGTCGCGGGGTGCTGGAGCCTATCCCAGCAGTGATTGGGCGGAAGGCAGCGAAAATACCCTGGATAGGTCACCAGTCCGTCACAGGGCAGACACATTCACACCTAGGGACAATTTAGTAAGTCCGAGTAGGGATGGGTACCGATATTCGGTACTTTTTAGGTACCGACCGAATTAGGTCGGTACTACCGAGTACCTATTCAAATAAAGTGAAACGGTACCTAATTTCGGTAATTGTGTAATAAAGATTAAAAAAAAAAACAATCGGGTATTATTTTGAAAATTGACCGGATGCTTTCACACACAGATTAGCGATGGCGTCTCGCAAGCGGTCTAAAGTATGGCTACACTTTACTCAAATCGACCAAGACAAAGCTCGATGCAATATATGTCACCAAGCATGCAAGGCTGGCCATGGCAATACCTCAAACCTGAGGGAACACTTGGTGAAGCACAGAATGTATTTACATGCTGAAGAGTGTACCTACATCTTTGATAAAGCTAAAGAAGCTAACGTTAGCACCAACGTTGTTACGGCTCGCCCACCCCGCGCCGGCAGCCAATCAGTTTGTCAGGGCTGGGCTTAAGTTTGCTGGTCTCCCGGCGCCCGTTGCCAGTTCGTGCCGTAACCTTCTCGGTGAGGTGGTCACTCTTCCCTCCATGTGTATTCTCTCCGAGTTCATCTCAGCCCGTGGACTTATCGTTTTCTCTGTTTGTTGGGACGACCCGCGAAGCGGATTACTGTGCTCTTTTCGTTGCCGTGTGTTGTTTTTTTTTGGTGGACCTTAAAGGGACATTTCGGTTCATTTTTGGGTTTCCTGCTTCCTAGTTGCTCCTTGTCCTTCCGTGTTGACCTTTGTATGAACTATTAATAAAGTACGCCAGTTTTTGGCGAACTCTACCTCTGCCTGGTGTCGCGCGCTTGGGGTCTCCCACAAACCCTAACAGGACGAACTGGCCATGATGACCCTAGCCGGCACAGAGAGCGTACCGACCAGTCCGGTTCGAGCAGCTCTCATCGAACAGGTCCAACTGACCAACTCCCACATCCGGCAGCTAGAGGCGGCCTCTGTCGCTGTGAGGGATCTCCAGACTCGGGTCCAGCCCCTCCAGGTCTCTGTGGATAACCTAACGGGCCAGCAGGCGGCGTTAGCGAGCCAACAAGCAGAGATCCTGCGGCAGTAAATGTGTTAAATTAAGAATGAAATTACAAGTACCGAAAAAAGGTACCGTTGCGTACCGGTACCGAATTCCAAGTACCGGTACCATATCGGTTCAAATGTGAACGGTACCCATCCCTAAGTCCGAGTCACTTGACCTACATGTCTTTGGACTGTGGGAGGAAACTGGAGCACCTGAAGGAAACCCACACAGACACACGGGAAAAACATGCAAACTCCACACAAAGGAATTACTAACATATTAAGTTAAGGATAAGGACAACATCAAGGTAAGAGTAATAGTACCGTTAAAACCTTAACGATACCCATCCCTAGTTGGAACTATGCAGTTCCAACAATTAACTTCCAAAGAGTAAGCACACCCTACAGAATATGGGTGTGGGACGTCCAGCACGAGGCAATTCATAAATACAAAAAAAAAAAATTCTCTAGACAGCAACTACTTTTTTGTGAGATAAAATAAAATAGTTAACATATCCTTCTGGTTGGTCCCTTCCAGCTGTATGTCTGTCAGGGTCCAATTCAGGGTAAAGACGCATGTATGTATCGTCGCTCACATGCAGCATGGCGACTGTCAAGAAAAGAAAAGTAGATGCAGAATGTCACGCTTTCCAAGAGATTTTTTTTTTTTTGGAAGTTAAAGGCAAATCAGTGTTGCCTAGTTTGTGGGGACGCGCTCACAGTAATGAAAAAGGCCAATCTGGAGCATCATTACAGCTCGAAACATGCTAAACTGGATGAATAGCAAGGACAAATGCGTTTGGATAAAGTTGACGCTCTTTGGCTGAGTTTAGGTGCCCAAAAAGCAGCTTTCACATGACTGCATTCTGACAGAGACAATGTTATATAGGCAAGTTTTGTGTCAAGTGAGCTAATAGTTTGTCCTTAGTTTGTCCTGCTAGCACAGGACAAAGTAAAATTGTTCGTAACTATTGGTCTGTTTCGAAGAATCGTCACAGAGCGGATTACTGATATGGTACAAGATATTTGAAAAACACTGAAGGACATGCAAGAAATTTCCAATTTTTCTCTCTGGGCTGCGATGAAACAACAGACATAACAAATAACACCAAACTGGCCATTTTTGTGCATGGGATTACTGCCGAGTTTGATACGAGGGAGGAATTGCTGTCCTTGCAAGCCATGCATAGCACTACCAAAGGTGAGGATTTGTTTGAGTAAATTGTTTTGGCGATGAACAAATTTGAACTACCATTTGAAAAGTGGCCTTAGAACAGATAGAGCCCCAGCCATGGTTGGCCCGCAAAAAGGATTAACTGCATTGGTCAAAAAAGAAATTAGTCATCTCAGTCTTGTACCAAGTGATTTAGTTAAATGCCACTGTATCACACATCAAGACAGTCTGTGTGCACATTCCCTGAAGCTCAACAATGTAATGAAAACTGTTGTTTCCACCATTAATTTTATCAAAGGCAGAGGACTTAACAGCTGCCAGTTCGACTGAGTGAGCTTGAATCAGGGTAAAGAGATCTGGTTTACCAGTGAAGTGCGATGGCCGAGTCATGCAAATATGCTCAAATGGTTTTACAAACAGAGGGAAGAAGTAAAACAACTCATGGAGATAAAGGGAAAACCTGTCGTGGAACTCAGTGATAGCAAGTGGTTGTGTGATTTGGCCTTCATGGTGGACATTACCAAGTACCTCGCAGAGTTGAACGTCAAGCTCCAAGGTCCCAACCAGCTTCTAAGCTCTCCACTTTCAAATGTGAAATCATTTGAAGTGAAATTAAAACCGTGGCAAGTGTAAATGGAAAGGGGTAACACTGTGTATTTTTCTACTCTGCAAGAACAAAAGCCTGCTATGACATTTGAATATGCTGCCGAGTGTGCAAAACACTTTCAGGCACTTGGCGAGAGGATCAGGACATGAAAAGTAAACAAAAGGAATTTAACATATTTGTTACGCCATTTACTGTGGAACCAGCTGATGTGCCTGACAACTTACAACATGAAATCATTGAGCTGTCAAGCAACGACAAGCTCTAGGCTAGGCACAACAACCTCCCTCTGCTCAAGTTCTATAATCTGTATGAACGTTCTGAGAATTTTACCCATTCTGAGGAGACACACACTGACATTTGCATCTCTGTTTGGGACAACCTACTGCTGTGAACAGTGCTCTTCAAAACTGACTCTTGCAAAGACTTGGTTCCACTCAAACCTGACTGACCCAAACCTGGAAAACCATAGCATCATCATCACTACCATCTGACGTCTCACCCAAGAGAAGCAGCTCCATCCACTGCATTAGAGGTAAATGTGAAGTTTGACCAATAAAAAGCATGTCAATTTAAGTTCATTATTAATGTTAAAATATTAATAAAATTGAGATAAATTTTGATTCAACAATTTTGTATGGCCCTCAAAGGATGTTATAAAAACTGAAATGGCCCTTGATAGGAAAAAGGTTCCCCACCCCTGCTATAGAAGCTTGTGTGAAACATTGAAAACAAGTAAAACAACTACCAATTTTTGCAACTCAACAGCTATCATTAGAGAAAAATATTTATCAAAAGCCAATGTGTTCCATCATGTTCGATTATTCAAATTCTTGTTCCAACTTTCCAACCTAGTCTTACCCATTCTCCGCTTTCCTCTTTGTTGACTCATTCTCCTTCTTAAGTTTCTGATGTTCCTCATATGCCTTCACAAGCCTGTGTAAAACAATGAACTGTCAACAGTGACAAAACAAGATAGCCTTGTAAATAAAGTTAATGACCAACATCTCCTCAAGTGACTCACAAAACATGGAACTCACACATTGATATCATCACCAAAGTCCTCAAGGAACTCAACCTTGCGCTGGGAGAAGAGGAGGCGGGACTCAAGAGGAAGTGAGCTGTTCAGGGCTCGGTCAAAGCATGCCAAGATGTCCACCTCGTTCTGCTGTACGTCTCCACTGTACTCCAGTTCAAGTAGGTTCAGATAAAGCTTTGGACTTGTCTACAGGGCCACATTAAAAATGAATAAGTATTTCATATTCTTAACATGTAAGCCAGGTTAAGAAGTCACTTCATTTTCAATTCATTTATTGTTTTTTTTTTCCTAATTGGAGCACCACTCTGGCAAATGGCAAGAATAACCATGCAAATAAATTGTTACGGTATGAAAAACCGGTCTCAATAATCAATCACATATCTCCACAGCAGCTTTTTTCCCCCTGCAAGTTCTGCAATTCAACTTCTCACTCCTTCATGGACATCATTAAAAACTCTAGCTCTCACCTGGTCCTTCTCTATGGCATCCAGCAGCACCTTCCTGGCCTTGCTGAGGCTCCTCTGCACCTTCAGCAGCTGCCTAGCCAGTTTCACAGCATAGAATGATGTCTCGCTCACATTCTTCGCAGACGCCATGGCTTCCCTCAGCAGAGCCTCTGCCTCCTCCAGGTTACCATGGCGACGCTCAAGGCTGACCCTACGCAGGCGAACCATGGCCAAGGACGGGACTGCCTCCTCCAGCTCTTTAAGGATGCCTCGAGCCTCCTCAACGTTACCTGAGGGGGGAAAGCGAACAACAAACTCATATCATGAGAAGGGACCTGTTCTTTGTTTTTTTGGGGGTTTTTTTTTTTAACCAAAAAATCTGCAGCACTACTGATTTTTATGTGGTATCAGCCTGGGACTATTTAATCCATTCAAGTGAATAGACTGAAGGCCACATTTCATGCTCTCTGAAGCTAAAGCGTGATCCCTGGTGCTACTCCTAACAACAATTTGAATAATCAATTAATCAGTTATTTCTTTGTTTTATAGACTTAGCTGGATAAAAGTCAATGTCCAGCATTAGACGAGTATTCTATTCAAAAAATACAAAGAAAAATATAAATTTTAAAAAAGCACTTGCAGAGGCTCAACTGCTCATGCCAATGTGCACAGACAACATAGGCATGTGCGTGTTCCTCCTGTATGTCTGTCTAAGTATCCAAATGGAAGCTCCCTTCTTTTTTTTTTAACTCTTCTGTTGTCTTATGAGTCAAAAAGGCCCATAACAGTATTAACAGCAGAGAAAAGACTAAATTATATTTTTTCAACCTGAAATTTTATGACTTTTCTAGAGTGACCCCAACATTAGAAAAAGTGAAACATTATTTTTGTTCATGGAAGATTGTCTTAGGGTCATGTTTGACCTAGAAGATTCATGGAAGATTGTCTTAGGGTCATGTTTGACTTGGAATTTTATAAACAGGTTTTTGGATCAGGTAAATGATCTTTTTTCAACCTGAAAATTGATGACTTTTCCAAGAGTGACCCCAACATTATAAAAAGTGAAACATTGTTTTTGTTCACATTTCCATGAAAGCTGTACTCCACTAGGGTACTAAGATTGTCTTAGGGTCATTTTTGGATCATGTTCGATCCTATTAAAACAAGTGTGTCCAATGATTAAATGCAGTCTTTCTGTACTGTGAAGAGGGAAAACTGTGATAGTCACAAAGTTTGTGATGAATGACAGGTTGTTTCTTCGTGCAAAATAGATTTGGGGTTTAACATTAAATTAAGTTGCTTTAATTTAGAGGTCTAATGAAGGCAAGACAACACAAGGGTTAATATGCTCCACCACCCCAACTCTACCACACCCTTGTTTTAGGCACATAAGTTGTATCAATTCATCAGCTGAGATAGGTGCCTAATATATATTTTTTAAAAAGTGTGTGTGTCTACACACACACACACACACACACACACACACACACGACAAAATATACATCTGAAAACCCCTTTTTCTTATTTTCCCTAATGAGGCAATATTTCTTTCCCCACAAACAGCTCAGTATGCAACAAACCCATAGACTCATTGTTTTCTGTTTGCACGCTGCTGTAAACGAGTGTGCTGCTCACCCTGCTGCTCCTCAAAGGCTGCCCACAGCAGGTGGATGGCTGGTTTCTTGGGCAAATGAATGGTGCACGCTTTCTTATAGACATGTCTCACACCCTCGATGCTGTAGCCTTCTAAATATTTTGCATACTTGGGTGAAAAACACATGGAGAGAGAGAAAGAGAAAGAGAGAGAGAGAGAAAGAGAGAGAAAGAGAGAGACAGAGAGAGAGACAGAGAGAGAGAGAGAGAGAGAGAGAAAGAGAGATTAAACCTAATTTTTCCCCCTCCCCAGTGGACAGAACCAGTGAATTTCTTCATTGACAAGATCGTTTTTAGAAATTTTCTGTGTAAACCCATCAGCACCTTCATGGAACCAATTAGATAAGTTTCTGTAAGGTAGTGGGAGACGGAGAAGATGCAACGTAGTAGTTGGCAAATGCTGCAGTCAAATCTTGTGTGGCAAGCTGGCCATCCCCTAATACAACAGATACAGTCACATATCAACGTTACACGCAAAGAGTGCAGGACGATTTACTGTGTCGATGTGATATCATCGTTGATGGGGAAGTGCAGGGGGTTTGGTAAGAGTGAGGGAGAGGTTAAGGGTCAGGTTACCTTGATCCAGAAATCTTCATAGAGCGCACATGCGATGAGGCATCGCTCAAAGAGAACGACCACTCGCTCAGGTGTCCCATTTTCAATCTCAAAGTCCAAGTATTCCTTCCAGTTGTTCAGCTGGGTCTTCTCTAGGGCTTTGACATGGAAGTAGGGTCTCTTAATCTGAAAAGACAAAATATTCCATACCAAAAAAATTAGGGATGGCAATTGTTTGAATTTTATTGATCAACTTATCAGTCCTTTTTGAGTATTTTCCACAAAAAAAAAAATAATTTACAAAGAACAAAAGATATTGGTTTATGATTTTCTGCAGTAGCTGCTAGCATAAAGGGAATTTGGACTTGGCTTGGGCCAGTGGTAAATGGAAGGGTGGGCTGAGTCATGGTGGTTGCAGCCTCAGCTTGACAGTCGACAAGAAGTTACCATCCATCCATCCACTCATCATCCAAACCGCTTATCCTGCTCTTAGGGTCGCGGGGATGCTGGAGCCTATCCCAATAGTCATTGGGTGACAGGCAGGGAGACACCCTGGACAGGCTGCCAGGCCATCACATGGCCTGAGCTTTTATATTATATAATTATATATTACATATTATATATATATCATACCATCTCTCTCTCTCTCTCTCTCTCTCACACACACACACACACACACACAGTGAGACAAGTAAATTCTTTAAGAGAAAGTAAAAGCCTGTTTCATGCCATAAGCAATCATCACCCAGCAATAAATTATTGACAGGTGATGATTGCTTATGGCATGAAACAGGCTTTTACGGTCTCAAAGAATTTACTTGACTCACTGGATTATTTTGCTCCTAATTTGTTGAGCACTTTCCCTACTGTTGAGTGTTTCTTTTAACAAAGTCTTATATATATATATATATATATATATATATATATATATATATATATATATATATGTTACGGGTATATGTTACGGGTAATGTGAAAAAAACGGTTAATGTGCAAACTACCCAGTTAATGTGCAGATTACCCAACGGGGCGGTTAATGTGCAGATTACCCGCCAGAACGGGTTATCTGCACATTAACCAGGTAGTCTGCACACTACCCGCTTGGGCGGTTAATGTGGATAGAACGAACCACATTATCCACATTAACCGGGTAGGGTGCACACCACCCGTTTGGATGGTTAATGTGGATGGAACGAACCTGCAACTCATCTTTTTACGATATTTTGATATTTAAATCAGCAATAGGCCTTTAGCCTAATGACTCATGAGGTGAGGCCATCTGAGGAATCACAAGTTGTGGTAAATGAAAGAACAGACGTTGGCGATATCATTCTGTCTTTAGATCAACGTTTTCCCCCACTTGCATAACTAGGCTATTAGCATCAAAGAACACAAAAATGAGCCCTCCTTGCTCTCTATCTGATCCCTGATATGAATGAATAGCCTACAAATTTGACAAGGCTGAAAAGAAATATCAGTCTCAGCCATCTCCCATCAGGCTGCTATAGCCTACTCTCACTGGAGACATGCGTCATTCAACCAATCCGAAATGGCAATCACTCCGTGGACAGACTGGTAAATAAAACTTTATGGAAGAGGGTACTGGCGGGGAAAAATACTAAGACTAGATGATATGAAAACAGAACGAAATTCGTTTTATAAGCCCAGTATGTAGGAGCAGAAGCAGCAAAAAAATGTCAAAATGCAATTCCTGTCTGCCAATCAGGCAAGAAAAATTAACGAACAGGCGATACCTTTCAGATGCACTTTTACACAACCACCAAAAAAGACAAAAATGTGCCCGCTCCCCTCCCTCACCTGGCTAATATCCTACTAGTAGCCTACAAACGGTCAAATCTGTAGGCTATTCTTTCATATCAGGGATCAGATAGAGAGCGAGGAGGGCTCATTTCTGTGTTCTTTGATGCTAATAGCCTAGTTATACAAGTGGGGGAAAACGTTGATCTAAAGACAGAATGATATCGCCAACGTCTGTTCTTTCATTTACCACAACTTGTGATTCCTCAGATGGCCTCACTTCATGAGTCATTAGGCTAAAGGCCTATTGCTGATTTAAATATCAAAATATCGTAAAAAGATGAGTTGCAGGTTCGTTCCATCCACATTAACCACCAAACGGGTAGTGTTCAGACTACCCAGTTAATGTGGATAATGTGGTTCGTTCCATCCACATTAACCGCCCAAGCGAGTAGTGTGCAGACTACCCGGTTAATGTGCAGATAACCCGTTCTGGCGGGTAATCTGCACATTAACCGGGTAGTTTGCACATCAACCGTTTTTTTCACATTACCCGTAACATACATACATACATACATACATACATATATATATATATATATATATATATATATATATATATATATAAAAGGAAACCTTTTGATAAAAAGTTTAATTATCTTGGAAAAAAATACTTTTGACATTCATTGTGCAAAGACAGCAGGATATTACAAAAAGCGCAAAGGTGGTACAAGACAGACGGTTACATAATGCCACACTAAGTTACCAGAAAAGTTACCAGATTACCAAAAGTTACCAGATTTTTTTAAATATATTTCCAATTAAACAATTATCTTAGCTGTTTGCTTTCATTTATTAGCCTGTTTGTAATAATTCATTATTAGTATGACAAACTCTGTATCTATGGCTCCGACAAGGTATACCTGCAGTGGACAAGAAAGATGCAGTGGACGAGAAAGACTGTAAGGGATGGAGTGTCAGTGTAGCAGTCCAAAAATGCAAATTTTTGCAGATTTGTTATGGTTGGTCAACAGATGTTCGGATAAGCTGCTCATATTCCCTCTCTTACTTGGCAAAGGTTTTATTACACTTGTGGCAACAAGCACTGTTGTTGTTGACTTGAGTAAAGTTTAACCACACATAAAAGCATGGCTTTAGACCCATGATGATGCAAACACCTCTCAAGTTGTGTAAAAGCACACAGCCCTGCCTTTAGCTAAAAGACAGGTTCCAAAACACAGTGGCAACATCATGGATTGCGACATTCCCAAAAATTCTTTGAAAACCGTATTTGCTGCTACGCAAGTCTCATTTCCTGATTTCTCCTGTACAAATGGTGGAACAGATAAAACTTAAAATGCAGGGTTTCACCAATTTAAAAGGGTTCCTGTTTAGAACCAGGTTTAAGAAGGGATCCTATCAACATCCACCAGTTCCTGAAAATGTGCATCAATTGCCAATAATTAGCCAGCCACTTCCTAATTTCAGATCACAACAGCGATTCACACTTTTTGGAAAGGAGAAAACGTGAGAACTTACCCCCTCCTCAAATGCCCAGCGCTTGCTGACTTCATGTTCATTGTGGTTGAATAATTCCTGCCGGGCCTCAATCACCTTGTGGCGCATATTCTCAATCTCTGTCACCCTCTATATCAGAACACAAGACACAAGACATGGTTAACACCCTCATGTACCGTCTTACCGTATCACATTCTCCACTTAAGCTGAAAACTGCAAGTCCTGCTGCCAAGGATTTACATCACCATGAGCTTGCCAGAGACAAGAAGCCTGTGGAGGGGCAGGTATGTATGTACCCTGCATATCAGCCTTTGGCCAGCTCTGGGTGCAGGTGCTGGGGTCATTTGGCCATGGTCGCTCCTGACCCACTTTTAGCCGATTCCCTGACTGGATACCAACTTGAATCCCCCTGGCATTCATTGGCTTGGCTGCTGACGGAAAGACACCTCTTCAAACCTGAACAGATTTCTTTCTCTAGCCCTCTTTCTCCATGGAAGAATAGGCAAGCACCTCCTAAACCCTGCCAGCCGTATGTTTGTGAACATTCCCCCGACAGGAATTGGGAACTAGTTTGTACCTTGGCAGGGTCCAGCAGGTCCTCTGTACCAGGGGGTAGCTCTTCCTCAGGAGCAGGCATCTCTTCATCCTCACCAACTGCAGCTGCTGTGCTGGCTTTGGAGAGTTCCACCCTCAGCTGAACAAACTCCTCTTCAGACAGGAAGTATTTAGGGTTGTTGTTCTGCACATGGTCTTTAAACCTGCCAAGATAACAACTGCTATGTACCATTTTCCAAAAAATTTGCTGACTCAGAACAATGCACCAAGGAAATTAAATGAAAATTGTGTCAGATGGGTGAAGCTCATCACAACTAGTTGATAAAATGTTCATCACATGACAGCCAAGTCAAAAAAGATGACAGCCAGTTCACTGGAATTTTCCAATGGGGCACGCCAAGCAGAGAGGCATCCAGTCTTTTGAATAACCACTGTATTTCCTGGACTACAACTCGCACTGGAATATAAGTCTCAGCAAAAAGTGTGTTGTTGCGAGGGGAAGAAAAAAAAACATATATAGTAGCTTGAGTGTATAAGTCACATTTACAGTGGCTTGCAAAAGTATTCATACCCCTTGAACTTTTCCACATTTTGTCACATTTCGACCACAAACATATTTTATTGGAATTTTGTGTGAAAGACCAACACAAAGTGGCACACAATTGTGAAGTGCAAAGAAAATTATACATGAGTTAAAAAAAAATTTTACAAATAAAAAACTGAAAAGTGCGGCATGCAAAAGTATTCAGCCCCCCTGAGTCAATACTTTGTGGAACCGCCTTTTGCTGCAATTTCAGCTGCAAGTCTTTTGGGGTATGTCTCTACCAGTTTTGCACATCTAGAGACTGAAGTTTTTGCCCATTCTGCTTTGCAAAAAAGCTCAGTCAGATTAGATGGAGGGCATTTGTGAATGGCAGTTTTCAGATCTTGCCACAGATTCTCAATTGGATTTAGGTCTGGACTTTGACTGGGCCATTCTAACACATGAATATGTTTTGTTTTAAACCATTCCCTTGTAGCCCTGGCTTTATGTTTAGGGTCGTTGTCCTGCTGGAAGGTGAGCCTCCGCCCCAGTCTCAAGTCTTTTGCAGACTCCAATAGGTTTCTTCCACGATTGCCCTGTATTTGGCTCCAACCATCTTCCCATCAACTCTGACCATCTTCCCTGTCCCTGCTGAAGAGAAGCACCCCCAGAGCATGATGCTGCCACCACCATGTTTGACAGTGGGGATGGTGTGTTCAGAGTGATGTGCAGTGTTAGTTTTCTGCCACACATAGCGTTTTGCATTTAGGCCAAAAAGTTCAATTTTGGTCTCATCTGACCAGAGCACCTTCTTCCACATGTTTGCTGTGTCCCCCACATGGCTTCTGGCAAACTGCAAACGGGACTTCTTATGGTTTTCTTTTAACAATGGCTTTCTTCTTGCCACTCTTCCATAAAGGCCAGATTTGTGCAGTGCACGACCAATAGTTGTCCTGTGGACAGATTCCCCCATCCGAGCTGTGGCTCTCTGCAGTTCGTCCAGAGTCACCATGGGCCTCTTGGCTGCATCTCTGATCAGCGCTCTCCTTGTTCGGCCTGTAAGTTTAGGTGGACGGCCGTGTCTTGGTAGGTTTGCAGTTGTGCCATACTCTTTCCATTCCCGGATGATGGATTGAACAGTGCTCCGTGAGATGTTCAAAGCTTGGGAAATCTTTTTATAGCCTAACCCTGCTTTAAACTTCTCCACAACTTTATCCCTGTCCTGTCTGGTGTGTTCCTTGGACTTCATGATGCGGTTTGCTCCCCAATATTCTCTTAACAAACCTCTGAGGCCGTCACAGAACAGCTGTATTTGTACCGAGATTAGATTACACACAGGTTGACTCTATTTAGTCATTAGGTCAACATTCGATCATTCAGCAATCATCAGGCAACTTCTGAAGGCAATTGGTTGCACGCAGAGAAAAGGGGGCTGAATACT
The DNA here is from genome assembly GCF_029633865.1 of Lampris incognitus. NCBI lineage: Eukaryota > Metazoa > Chordata > Actinopteri > Lampriformes > Lampridae > Lampris > Lampris incognitus. Next base: position 29,360,268 of record NC_079225.1, read on the forward strand.
TTTGTGCACCGCGCTTTTCAGTTTTTTATTTGTAAACATTTTTTTAATCATGTATAATTTTCTTTGTACTTCACAATTGTGTGCCACTTTGTGTTGGTCTTTCACATAAAATTCCAATAAAATATATTTATGTTTGTGGTTGTAACATGACAAAATGTGGAAAAGTTCAAGGGGTATGAATACTTTTGCAAGCCACTGTATATGGCGGTACAGTGTAGAGCCCTGCATGGGACTGTTTTCTTAAACCCACTCCCGCTGGATTTCTGACCATTACCGCCCACTCTCGCAATGTTGTGTGTGTCCACTCACGTCCGCACCTGCAAACATTCTGACCATTCACACCTGCACAATAGAGTTCCATTGATTTTGTGTCTTCTCCTGTCCCGCAGGGAAATTTCTTTATTTTACTATGTAGTATTAATAAAGAGACGCATACCTGTCGGTGAAAATGTAGTGAAATTATGTTCTAGTGCATAATTACATTCATACGGGTGCAATAGTGCAATACACTTAGTTTAGGGCAAAAATAAATAGCATTTTTTTATTTTACTTATTTTAGAATATGTGTTGTTAGCTGTGGTTGTTTGTTTTGCTGAGGTTGTTTTATTTTGCTTTGTTTCCCTGTGTCTTTTAATGCACTGATCAGCGTTGTATTCAGCACAATGACAAGTAAGGCTTTCGATTCTATGTATTCTTTGTCAACAAAGCACGGTGGCCCTGAAGTGCATATCACAACAGCAATTTCAGAAAATGGCCCTGAGGGGCAAAACACAACGACATTTCAGATTACGGAAAGGGCAGGACCATAGACTGTGTGTGATTCGACAGACTCCTAGCCCATCAATGTCATTTCCTGTTTCTGTTGCGTACTACTCTCACCAGTGTCCTTGCATGAATTTTGAATTTAGTTTACAAGTATGGAAGAGGAGATTGAGCTTATATGGGAACATTTTTAGAAAGGACATTCATATGATGTAATTCTGGTTATGTTTCAACGTATCATGGCATTAAAATGTCCCGGCCAACCCTGAAAGGACGTTTGAAAGAATTAGGACTGAGGAGACGTAGCGAACTGATTTCCTGCATTTGAATGACTTCGGATGAGTAAAATAGTCACCAGTTAGCTCAAGGATTATCGGAGTGAGCCCTATTTAAAAATACTAGGCTGGCCTACATTTAGCTCATCTCAAGCTAGCTAATTATTAACTTAATACAGTCAATAATGTTGTTTTTTATTACTTCGGGGTTGTTGTTTGTTGGTCCACATTTGAACCACGTGATTCTGCGGGAGAACCCATCAATACAGCCAGATATCGCAATGCCAAACGGTTTTGTCATAGCCGTCTACATGACAAGTAATTTTGACCCATAGAATAGTACGCGTGTCTAGTAAACCTACGACGTGTCAGCGACAAGGTTCCGCATGGTTTCAGTTCAAGAAGCATTTGCATTACCGTCTCTCCCTTTTAACATAGAGGCCATGTTTCTGCTTTAAAGTCAACCACATAGTTCTGTCTGTATCCAAACAGCTGTCCAGATCCGCGCAGCTCTGATAAAATGGGCCTTCTGATGTCACCTGTTGAAGAGTAGCCACCCCGTCTCCTCAATACTAATTCTTTCAAACGTGATTTCAGGGTTGACCGGGACATTTTAATGCCATGATATGTTGAAAGCATATCCAGAATTACATCATATGAATGTCCTTTCTTAAAATATTCCTGTATAAACTCAATCTCCTCTTCCATACTTGCAAACTAAATTCAAAATTTGTGCAAGGACACTGGTGAGAGTAGTACACAACAGAAACAGGAAATGACATTGATGGGCTAGGATTCTGTCCAATCACAAACAAGAAGTGCTGTCCTACCTACAGTCTATGGTCCTACCCTTTCAGTAATCTAAAATGTCATTGTGTTTTGCCCCTCAGGGCCGTTTTCTGAAATGCTGTTGTGATTTGCACTTCAGAGTCACCGTAACAAAGCCTTTCCCGGCAACGAAGTCAAACAGTCTCTACAGCAAAGTGCGGCACATTTCTCGGTAGTATCTTGTTTAATATGTTTAGGCAGAAGTGCTTTATCTTTGAAGGAGAACTTACTTTGACCAGGGAGAACAAAGCAGGTATGTCGCCTTAACCCAGAGGTACCAGATCTTTGCCTGTTGTGGATCAATACTTTTGCACATTTGTTGTAACCAACAACGTCCAGTTCGTTTCTATCTTTGTCAGTCACAACTGAGAAATTTTTTCAAATGTCAGAAATGCCTTGCTTTCCTTGTATTGTAATGACTGCTCTGATCTTCTTATCAGCTTCATTTGTTGACGCCATACTTCTGGTTAACGCTAGCTAAATCCTGGGACCTGCAGTTTATTTTGTGACCGCCCACAGCAAAGTTAAAATCGACTGCTCACGCGAGATTTGCATTCCCAACGCAGTCCTCTAGTACAGTATTTTCAATTGAATCATAAGATTTATGATGAATTATTATGAAGTTTCCTTTATTATTCCCTTGCGGAAATTCAGTTACAGCAAATTAACCCATCTTAGCTGTGATCTGTGTAGGTAGGAGCAGGGGGCTGCCACCTTGACGCTGTGCCTGGGGACCAACTCCAGTTCTTTTCCCTTTTCTTTTACAGACCTGCCACTTCGTGAGTGCTTCTACAATTGCATACATTTGCATTAAAATGAGCTTTAGATCAATTGCACACAAAAAACAAGTTATGATAAGATCTACCTAAAACAACCACGAGCCGTCAAAATGACAGCACGTAATTTGCACCTCATCGTGCATGTCACGTCACTATTTACAATGTGTGTTGGTCGCATCATTTCCTTCGCAAAGTTCATTGCTCTATCTTAGAAACACAGTAGTGTTCTCCAGTGCAGAGTAATAGTCTAAACTTGATTTTTTATTATTGCCAATATGTCTGGTTACAGGCACCGTTTCAGACGCACCCTGACTACCAACGAGGCATTGCAGTATTTACTGGCGTTGGACAGCGGCGATTTTAAATTGTTTGAAAAATAGTATTAAAGTTGTTAAAATGTTAATTTTGGTGTCAGTCGTTTCTGAAGAGACATACTAAAATATGCAATGCATTAATATTTCAGTTGGATATTTATCTTGACAGAATATAGAGTTTAAAAACCGTGGGCCCTCATGGTCGTTCTAGTAGTTTTTAAGTTCTGGTCGTTGTTTGGGACTGTTTCAATAATTATTTTCAGTTCTTTTTTTACATTTCACATTTTATAAGCCTTGCTATGTTTGTTAGATTAGCAATATGCGTTTTCCATTTTGTTTTTCAGGTAATATTTTCACTTTTTCTATTTTGCTATTCAAGTTCGACCATGTCTCTCTGAAATTTAAATTGTTTAAAATTAGTATTATATTTGTGAAAAATTTTAATTTTGGTGTCAGTCGTTTCTTAACAGACATACTAATATTTACAATACATTAATATGTCAATTGGGTATTTATCTTGACAGAATATAGAGTTTAAAAACCGGCCGTCATTTGGTTATTTTTGGTCATTTAGTTATTTTAGGTAGGAGTGAACTCCCGGTCGTTCTAGCGTTAAACAGTGGTTAAACAGTGCCATCTAATGGCCTTAGTTGAAATGCAGTGTATTCCAGCCATCCATTATCCGAACCGCTTATCACAGGGTCACGGGGATGCTGGAGCCTATCCCAGTAGTCATTGGGCAGCAGGCGGGTAGACACCCTGTACAGGCCCCTAGTCCATCACAGCCCCCCCCCTCACACACACACACACACACACCTAGGGATAATTTAGTATGGCTGATTCACCTGACCTACATGTCTTTGGACTGTGGGAGGAAACGGGAGCACCCAGAGGAAACCCACGCAGACACGGGGAGAACATGCAAACTCCACACAGAGGACGACCTGGGATGATCCCCAAGGTTGGATAACCCCGGGGTTAGAATCCAGGACCTTCTTGCTGCGAGGCGACAATGCTAACCACTGGGCCACCGTGCCACCCCATGGTTAGTGCTGGTTAAACAGTGCCATCTAATGGCCTTAGTTGAAATGCAGTGTATTCGTCCAACAAAATTACACTGTATAAGTAACTTTGAAATGTAAGTTGCAGGACCAGCCAGACGAGTAAAAAAACAGCGACTTATCGTCCGGGAAATACGGTACACTGATGAGCTAATACATTATGACCATTCACAGGTGAACCGAATAATGATAATCTCCAAACAAGGGCACATGTCAAGTTCTGGGTAGATTAGATGGTAAGCAAACAATCAATTCTCATAGTCAACATGTTGGATGCAGGAGAAATGGACAGGAGTAAAGACCTGAGTGACTTTGACAAGGACAAAATTGTTATGGCCAGATGACTGGGTCAGAGCATCTCTGAAATGGCAAGGTTTGTGGGGTGCTCGCAGTCAGCAGTGGTGAGTAACCACTGACCGACGTTAGTCTGAGGAGGGACAAACCACAACCCAGTGACAGGGTGTTGGGTGCCCAAGGCTGATCAATGCAAGAGGGCAACAAAGCCTATCCTGTCTGGTCCGAACCGACATAAGGTCTACTGTGGCACACGTCACAGAAAATTTTAATGATGGTTACGGGAGGAATGTGTCACAACACACTGCATCAAACCTGCTGCGTAGCTGCAGACCAGTCAAGAGTGCCCATTATGATCCCTGTCCACCATCAAAAGCGCCTTGGGCACCTAAGCGTTGGAACTGGACCTTGGAGCAGTGGAAGAAGGTTGCCTGGTCTGATGAATTCCGTTTTCTTTTAGATCATGTGGATGAGCATGCATGTGTAGTAGTAGGATAGTCACATATGTGTGTGCTGTTTACCTGTGGAAGTGATGGTACCAGGATGCACTGTGGGGAAGACGACAAGCCAGTGGAGGGAGTGTGATGCTCTGGGCAATGTTCTGCTGGGAAACCCTGGGTCTGGCCATTTATGTGGATGTCAATTTGACACCGACGTAAACATCATTGCAGACCAGGTACACCCCTTCATGGCAATAGTATTCCCTGATGGCAGTGGCCTCTTTCAGCAGGATAATGTGCCCTGCCACACTACACACTTGTTCAGGCACAGTTTGAGGAACATGATGAAGTGTTCAAGATGTTGCCCTGGCTTACAAATTCTCCAGATCTCAATCCGACTGAGCATCTGTGGGATGTGCTGGACCGACAAGTCCGATCCACGGCAACCCCAACTCACAACCTACAGGACTTGAAGGATCTGCTGCTAATGTTTTGGTGCCAGATACCACAGTACACATCAGAGTCCATGCCTCGGCTGGTCGGTGTGGTTTTGGCAGTACACGGAGGACCAACAGAATATTAGGCAAGTGTTCAAAATGTTTTGGCTCATCAGTGTATACTACTCATATCTATTTTTCTTGAAGATTATTTTTTGGCATTTTCTTCCTTTATTTGATAGCAATAGTCGAGACTCGAGAGAGAAAGGGGATGACATGCAGCAAAGGGCCTGCGCTGGATTCGAATCCAGGCCGCTGCGTGGTATGCGCTCTACCAGGTGAGCCACCGGGGCGCCCCGTACCACTCATATCTTATTAGATCTTTAATCATTTGGCATCAAAACTGATATTCAAGGGAAATTATTTCTTGGTAGTAAATGCAACAAATAGGCAGATTAATAGTTTTTTTGAGTAAAGAGAACACATCTACAGAAAATAATAGCTGTAGAAAAAAAAAATCATACATAAAATTCAAGGTCACCATGTCCAGGGTTTTCATCCTATTCCCTTACCTCTGGAAGTGCTGTGAATACAGTTGGGTTGGGATGCCCAAGATTCGGTCATAGATGGCAGTGACATTAGCCAATTTCTGCTGCTCTGTCTCCCAGTTTGTGTAGGCCTCCCAGAGCCGGTCAGAGCGAAAGTCTGTACCCGCTGCAAGCACTGCGTGTTCATAAGCACTGAGGGGGAAAAAATAAGAACAAAAATTTGATACATAATTTATCCAAGTATCACTAAACTCTAGCACGACCTGGGTTGTTCCAAAAATGGCTGCATAAGCTGACATTTGTTTTCAATTCCTTTATTGCACAAACATGGAAATTACAAGTCTGAAATAGCCACAGAGTAATGTAACGGCAGGTGGGAGGGAGGGAGACACAACTGAGAGAAAAACAACCAAGTCTTTTACTTACGCTCGAATGCGCCCCTCTGTTTCCGGGTCGCTAGGGTCTGCATTCTCTTTGATGAAGGTCAGGTAATGCAGCCAAAGGTCCACACTGAGAGGGATAGCCTGCAAGCCTCGTCTGTACACCTTGGGACGGTTGGAAAAAAAAAACAAAAAACATAAACAACAGTCAGTGGCTAACTGCATTAATCAAAATGTCAGTTGTAGGAATGGCTATGTCTGGATAGAGCAGCCAGCAGCCATTATCTTATTATAACAGATCTTAAGCATAAATCATTACTGTTTGTTTCAGATAAGCATTGATTTTGGGCGTCCGGGTGGCATGGTGGTCTATTCCGTTGCCTACCAACATGGGGATCGCCAGTTCGAATCCCCACGTTATCTCCGGCTTGGTCAAGTGTCCCTACAGACACAATTGGCCGTGTCTGTGGGCGGGAAGCCGGATGTGGGTATGTATCCTGTTTGCTGCACTAGCGCCTCCTCTGGTCGGTCGGGGTGCCTGTTCAGGGGGTAGGGGGAACTGGGGGGGAATAGCGTAATCCTGCCACACGCTACGTCCCCTAAGCGAAACTCCTCACTGTCAGGTGAAAAGAAGAGGCTGGCGACTCCACATGTATTAGAGGAAGCATGTGGTAGTCTGCAGCCCTCCCCGGGCACGGCAGAGGAGCAGCGACCGGGACAGCTCGGAGGAGTGGGGTAATTGGCCGGATACAATTGCGGAGAAAAAGGGGGGATAGAAAAAAAAAAGGAAAGCAGATTTTCTGGGAAGCGGGTTTAACTTGAGTGAAATATAGGCATATGAAGGAATTATAGGCACATGGTCTTCAGATCACTGACACATCAAATAAAGAGAAAGGAAATCAACAAATGGGCACTTTGGATCTAGGCATGCATAGAAAGATAACCATTCCCTGATAATTTCATGACATTTGTTACCTCTTCTGCAACCTGTATGTTGCCATGCTTCTTTTCTATGTCTGCATATTTCTTCCAGTAGCCATAGCAATAGGGATAGCGGAGGAAAAACACATCAAATGCCTTTCTCACCCCAACAAGGTTGTTCTGCGGAAAAAGTGGAAGCAACACAATCTAAATAAAAAAGACTGTTCCTCTTTCCACATATCAACTTAGTGAGTATTGATTCTATACTTTATTTCAAAAATATATACATTATAGAAAGATACTTCATTAGCCTACAAGAGATTTGTTTTTACCCTTTGCTCTCTTTTTTTAGCGATACAAATTTTATTTTGAATTATCTGTCTAATTGGCAATCACCTCTTGCTCCACATACTGCAGCAAGTAGACCCAACCATTGAAGTCTTCTGGGTTCTCCTCACAGCCTTTAAAGAGCTTTTCAAACTCAGTGGGGAGCTCTGGCTCTGCAGGAGGGGCTGGCTCCTGTGGCTCCTCCTTGGACACATCCTCAAACTCCATGCCATCTTCTGCAATCTGCTTTACCACTATGTCACCTGCGAGTAGCACATGAAGTAGTAACAAGTAGCACATGAAGTAGTAAAGTAGCTGAAGCTTCCTGTTGTTTAGTTTGGTTTGTTGTTAGCGTCAAAATTCCTGTCCTATCTAAGTGGACGAACTTTGCATTTAATTCAATTTTCATTTATCCCTACCAGATATATGGTGACTACCAAAGATAGCAGTATTTACCTTCGACAACATTTTGTTCTGTAGCCTGTGGCTCTACAGCCATCTTCTGGCTCTCCTCCAGGGGCTCGGGGGTCAATATTGTGTCAGGCATGGGTGGCTGCTGGGCCTCCTCGGTGTGTTGGGGAGGCAGTGGCGGCTGCTCCTCTTGGAACAGCCGAGCACCGGCAAGCTGGAACTGCTCCACTGGACCCAGCTCAGTGGAATTCAGTTGCTGGTTTGGATGGTGTTGCTCCATAGCATCCTGAGGCAGATCTGGGTCCTCGGGCAAGATTGTGGTGAGAGTGTCTGGAGGAACCTGGTCCAAAGACCATTCAGTAGCATGGGTGAGGACAGGAAGGTCAGGCAAGAAGCCGTCTCCAGCTCCCTCCATGGCGGGGGAGTCACCACTGTTGGGAGAGTCCGTGTCCAGCATTCCCGTCATGGGCTCATCAGAGAGGTGCAGATCTTTTAAAAAGCAGGTTTGAATACAGAGGCAAAAATGGCTTAGAGTCATCAACATATCACTTCATAGATGAATTAGAAAACCAAATTAGGTTCACAAAACGTACTTAAGACAAAAATAAATACTTTCCATGACTGGAGCAAGAAACCAATTATCTGCCAACAAGTGATCTCACAAGAATTCGGTAAATACTCTTCATGGGGTGACAGGCTTTAACAATGTCACTGTATGATCAAATTTAATGGCGGTGTGTTTGATGGTGACAAAACGTCTCCAATAGGCAAAAGGTAACAAAAAGAGGAGAAGAAAGTACCCATCGCCATCATATTAATATGTTCATATTGTAGTTAAGTGCAGATGAATTTAACTGTTTTGCTAAACATACATTCTACTCCGACAAATGCAATTTTTGTAGCTTCAATATTTCTATGGCGGGTAAAACTGGCAGAGATATTGAAACATCATAAATTTGGAAAAAAAAGCTCAAGTTCACGTAAGCAGCTGCTGCAACATGACACTTCCTCGTTTCCCTGGTATAAACGGATAAAAGCTAAAGTGTATTACTTCATAAAATGTGCGAAGGCTTAACACTCAAACTAACATTCCTCAACAATGTATTAACTTTTCGGAGTTGGTAAGTCTACTACGGACCCTGGCTGAAACTGTGTGTGCAGACTCATATTGAACCTGGTTTGGAATTGGGCCCGATGTTGGCTAGGCTAACATAAAGGCTGTTTTGCTAATCAACAGTTTCGTCTATTTAGTGGTAGTGGAACTACATCTGCTAACATCGGCTAACATCGTAAATGCTAACCGGCGAATAAATTTAAAATGGACTTCGTTTTTTCTTAGAATTTTGATTGACTAGTTTATACAAGGCAAACTAACTGTGCCCTTCTAATTACTTTAAATATGAATGTTAGAAGCGGGAAAATAACACACCGAGCCTCGATTTTCTACAATCTTACCTAACGGTTGCTACCTACAATGTGACCTGAAGGACTACTTTCGTTCCAGTGAATAGTCTGTACCACTTTATCAACCACGTTAGGTAGCATAAGCTAGCTAGGGTAGGTTAGCGTTTTTCGCCATTCGCTTGATACCAAAGTCAGACGAACGTCACCCAGTTCCAATATTTTTCTTCACCAAAAGACTCTTACCAGTATTTTCCATTAAACTTCGATCAAACGACCGTGTGGCTATTTCACTTGCTTTACTCAACCGACGACATCCGCGCTTCAACTCTCATTCTTAGCAACTTGGAAGATTACACGCGCAGAAAGGCAGGTTACGCGCATGCCCATTAGAGTATCTGTTGGGGGTGTCTCCCTCCACACAACTTGATATTGAGAGGGGAAGGTTATATTTTTGGAAGAGAATTAAGTGCTGGAAACGAATTTGGCCATGTTGGGATTTATTCAAACGCCACATTTCTGGATGCAGTTCATTACAATTGTTTGATTTCTACAAAATTATGTACTACACGCTATTCCTCATCAGTCATCCGCTATTTTTCTTATTATCCTCAAGAGTACAACGCGGTCATAATTCTACTATCCATTTACTATCATATTGTCTTGTCACCAAGTATCCGTGTTTTATTTCTACTAATGATATACTATATTACGAATATGCCAAATATAATTGTACAGCCATACCCAATAAACCCAATAGACAACTTTCCTTAAGTTACTTTTTAAAATCAAGGATGCGATTTGTGACCCGATAAGTCACCAGTCTCCACGTCATAGCCTCACGCACGCTCGCGATTGCGCGATTCATTTTGAATGAATGAGACTCAGTCGCGATTTTCCCGAGGCCATAGTCAAAGCTTTAAATCTATTACACACACTCGTGTGTTATCCTTGAATAGACAGGAGTCGGTTCAAACTCGACTTGACTTGACTGGGAGCCCAAATGGCGCCCGTTTCTATTATTCAACCAGTCATTCGCGCACAGGCCAAATGGCGTACGTAGTGTGTGAGCGAATCGAGAGGAAGTGGCGGGTGATCGAGGTCCGCACCTTTTCCGGTAACACGGCACCGCCACCGCTGCTGTGACTGAACGGCTCGGGAGGGAGAGGAGGAAGAGAGAGCTCCGCGGGGAAAATCAACCGGGACGGGGGGCTGCTGCTTATAATTCATATTTTTTTTCCAAGGTATCCCTTGCATTTTTCTTCGCAACGCGTTTTGTCACAATTTCCATTGTCACCGAAAGCGGTTTTGAGCACCGACGTAAGCGCAGTGATCTAAAGTTGTGCCTCACTAACACCCCTCCCTTTTCTAACCGCTCTTGTGTTACAGTGGAGGAGCTTAAAGTCGGATGAATCAATGACCCTGTGAACACCCTACCTCCGCATATCCAGGTGAAGATGCCGGCGGGAGTGATTTAATTTCGCGTCGTTTGAAATGAACTCGGCAAAACCGACGGGGCTTTTCATTTCATCGGCTGGAATTATCTGAGGGGCAAGTGTGGACCAAACCGGCAGCCAAGGAGGAAGTCGGAACTCTGGGCTTGGACAGGGCCTAATTTATTGAGCGCAAAACACAGTGAGCTTTTTTGTTGTTGTTGTTGTTGTTGTTGTTGTTGTTGTTGTTGTTGCCGTCATAATTCTTTGCTTCATGTCCTAAATGAACGCGTCGGCATTTTGAAAAAGAAAATGAGGGACTGAATGCGCATTTCAAAGTAAGTTTGCGCTTGATAAAAGACACTTGATTTTACGGCGGGCTAATAGTTGGGAAGATCGGAGTTTCGGTGGATGATGAAAATATCTCCACCCTGTTATGTGATGGCTGAGTGATTGAGACTCTTAGCTTTGAATCGGCTGTCTCGTCATCTGATCCGATCGGTTTGTCACCGAAGTAACAGGACCTCTGTTTCAGCTGTGAGACTTAAAAGCTGTGACAGCCACCGCCTTTTCAACACTGACAGTTGTGACAGCCCACCACTACAATCACGTGGAAGTCTTTTTGCCAGCACCGAGACTGTAGCTTGGTGTGGTCTGTGTTGGAAAAATAGTCTAAACTCTCGAAAGAAAAATTTTCACCCCCTTTTTGAACAAGTATTTATGCACAACCAACAAAATGGGGAAAGTGCTCTCAAAGGTCTTTGGCAACAAGGAGATGAGAATATTGATGCTTGGACTTGATGCCGCTGGCAAGACCACCATCCTATACAAGTTGAAGCTGGGGCAGTCGGTGACCACCATCCCAACCGTTGGATTTAACGTGGAGACTGTCACGTACAAGAATGTGAAGTTCAACGTGTGGGACGTGGGAGGACAGGACAAGATCCGGCCGCTGTGGAGGCATTACTACACCGGTACTCAGGGTCTCATTTTTGTGGTGGACTGTGCAGACAGGGACAGGATAGACGAGGCAAGACAGGAGCTCCATAGAATCATCAATGACCGGGAAATGAGGGAAGCCATCATCCTAATCTTCGCCAACAAACAAGACCTCCCAGATGCCATGAAACCCCACGAGATCCAGGAGAAGTTGGGTCTGACGCGGATCAGAGATAGGAATTGGTACGTTCAGCCTTCATGTGCAACATCGGGGGATGGACTTTATGAAGGCCTGACCTGGCTCACCTCAAATTACAAATCCTAATTTTTGTTTGCATCAGCCTGGACTGTTTTGTGGGCTACAAGTGAAATGATGAGAAAAAAATACAATATGAAGCAATGAATGAGTAACCTCCCTGAGTTTATATCACAGAGAGAGTTGCGATAATATTCTTTTTTTTTATGCTAGTTTCCCTATAACCCAAATTTTCTTCAACAAAAAGACAAATGTTTTGGCTGGCTTTCTATTTTTGCTTTGCTTTGGTTCTGTAATATATCACTCACATTCTGTTTAATCAACACTGTCTAAGTATGCCATAACCTTACTTTGAGATCTTTCTGCAGTTTTTCTTTTCCTGTTTTTGTATTCTTGTTTAAGCCGATTTTGGGACCATGGGCTTGGGCATACATTTATAGTTTGTGAAGTCATAGATACTGGCCGTATTCGGCTTTCATACAGTATTCTCACGACCCAAATTTGAATCCAAAGGCTGGGAAAAGCAAAGTCCCTCTGAAGAAAAAACTTGTTAATATATCTGTACCGTAAGCTACGGTTTACATCAACATATCGTTTTCATGGTTCAAAACTGACACCATAGTTTGTAAGAATGTGCATTTTGGACATTTTAAGGACCCTACAAAGTACTGTTTCTCATCATTGATTGTACACAGTTTCTGAGAAGATTAAGGCAACGTGTTAGTGCTCATTTCCTGTACAATGATTACATCCAAGATGTTCGACAGAGGAGGTTTGCTTGAAAAGACACTATGTGGATGCTGGATTATACACACACTGTGATACGGATATATATTTTTGTTGTTTGTATTGCCTTTTTTTTTTTTTACCCAAGAGCTTCCATTACATCCGAGTATTTGTAGTTTCAGCTGCCTTTGGAGGGACCAGGGTTAAAGGTGCCCCAAAAGACAGGACGTTTAGCATGACAGAAAGTATGCACTCTGCTGAGTCTGCGCTGTGGGAGGGGGATTACCATCTAGGTGAAGGGAAAGACAAAAGTGTACCAGGCTCTTTTCACTAATCTGCACACTTAACTCTTTCTGACTGACTTTTGGACCCCGGCAAGTGTTTACTAAGGTCCCATCCCCCACAGAATCCATGGTGCTTCAGTGAATGGGGACCTTTCTCCTTTTATAACTATCAGCATCTTCCTGTACAGTTGATGTCATGCGGACCGTTAGACAAACCAACTTTCTGTTCATAGGTTATAGATGATAATGCTTTGTTTTAATTTTTTTTTTTTTTTGCTCTATTTGCTATGCCGATGGAAAAAAATAAAAAAAAAGATATATCCAGATCCATATGGAGGTGGGACTTTTTCAATAAAAGCTTGCAGCTGTCGACTGGATGTGAGATATCGCTTAGCATTGAAAGTGCAGTGCGTGAAAAAGGAAGTGAGATTTGGGCGTTATAATTTTTGAAAGAGCAACTTGGTAGAATGAGCTGTGAACTCTGTTTTTGCCTGTTTCCTTTCTTCTCATGCATGTGTGAGTCACTAGCTGTGAATAAATGATGAGATCTCTAGTTTCGAGGTAGTGATTGTCAGGTACACCTACTTTTGCCTGAGGTCTCACAGCACCACTGAGTCCATTAGAGCACTGTCTACACTGGAGCCGTTTGACCTTCTCACACAGCCAACATTTTGATTATACATGTAGACCCTCCTTCACACAACTGTTAGAGGACACGGGGTGATGCAGAATGATGCCGAAGCTGAAGAATGAACATTTTCACCCCTGAAATCTTTAAATTTCCAGGTCAAAGACAAAAAAAAATTGACCTTAACAAAGTTACAGAGGTCACCCAATACTATCTGCACTTGGGTACCATAATGCTTTGGTCTGTCGAAACCATGAGTTTAATCCCTTTTGTTAATGTGTGTAACGGCACTAGTTCATAGGCATTAATCCTCGTGTAAGTAGGAAATGACCTGAATAAAGAAAGGTGTTTGGTGTACGTTAACAAGTATTTTTAAGGTAACACGGTACTTTAGCTGGTTGCATACAGGGTGGGTTCGGGATTTACTGCAATGAATCGACAATAAAATGGGGATTTTGTCACTTAATTGTGTGTGCATCTGTGTTATCAGGGATGTGTTTGGTTCTGGATGGGAAAGTGATGTCATGGCTAATGCTGGTGTGACCAGTGAGGTTAGGGGGACAGCCCCGCAAAAGGTCTAAGGCTGGCCTGGCTTTGTGCCCTGGGTATACCAGTCACTCATAGGCATAGACCTCTGTTTACCGTTTCCCTTTTCAGAGCCATGGAAAGGGGAAAATGTAACTGCACTTTCAAACGTTTTAAGGAACCAATATCCTTTCAGATGTTGTAGCTCGGAAGCGTTATTTTAGGCATGTGATGACATCACCGCATGACGGGTCAGAGAATGTTTGACACAGGAGTTGTTGCTTTGGGAACGGCCCTTGCCTGAGCCGTTATTACGATCTTAAAAAGTGGCGTGTAAAAATGTTATGCCCTCTAAATCTTTAGAAAGGTGAAAACTGTGCAGAAACCCTACCAAATCTGTGTTGCATGTTATGTGCTGAGTTTCAACACACACACACACCCGGACCAATTCAAAACATGTTTTGTATTCTTGAAAAGGGGTGGGGGTGTCGAGAGGGAAAAAAATTGTTATTTCCTGAAAAAACTGCTGCTTGTGTTTTGAGGGCATTCATACGTTTTACTCGTCAGCAGGGATATGTGACTTTATTAATGTTCAGCCGGTCACAGTCCCCACAGCCTTGAGTTTCCTGTGAAGGAATGCCGGCCCTATCGCCCGTCGTGTGGAAGTGGACTGTTTGCTCGTGTGGTGTTTGTTTTGTGATGGTTGACATGGAGTTTGACCTGTCGTGTCGAACGCAGCAAACCTGCCTGTGACAGAGTCCAACTAGATAGGCAGGCGGTTAAACTAAGGTGGGCGAGAACAAATGCCACCACCCACCCAGTCATTTCAAAATCCGCGGATGCATTTCGGACCTTGTATTTTTAATCAAACCCGTGTGCTGTTGAGGTAAACCAATCTGTTCGTCTTAACGTGGAGACTGAAGACGATGTGGGGCTGGGTTTCGACAGTTTCGAGAATGACTTTGTTTTCCCTGTGACCCTCTATGTATAAGTACTGATCTAGGTGGGAGAAAGAAATGGCGGAAATACCAGAAGACTATGCATTGCCCCTTTACTTTTCTCTCAGGAGTGATCAACGAAACAAAATAAGTGGAAGGAAACTATTTCTTTTCTTTTTTTTTTAGAGAACTGATAACTCTGCTGATGTGAGGGCAGTAAAGCAGGCAGCGAGTCACGTGCATGTCAGAGGCCTTTTGTCCAGCTGTCACAGCTCGGTGGCAGAGGCACCGCACACACTGGCCATGTCAACAGCTGTCAGCTTCACCTGTGGCCCTGTGTTTAGAAGGGCACCCACCGCTCAAGACTTGTCTTTTGCACGTTTACGTAACCAGGTGGCACCGGTAAGCTCCAGAATCCACTTTTCAAGAAACCCCTCCTGGTGAGAAAGCAGCAAAATTTAGCCAGGATTGGTTGGTTTGGGAACAACTTTCACCATAGACTCAAAAATGCCTCTTTTTTTTTTAAATTTATTTCTGCATGTCAACATGAGAGCAGCTAATTTGTTTCGAATTTGTTAGCCTGCTTGAAAACATGGACAAAATGCCAATTACCATGCAATCTCAAGGATAAGAGCTATTCATTGCAATTAGCAGGGAATATTACGCCTTGGTTAAGCAGCTGCCTATATCGTGATCCTCAGCTCTTATCAGAATCAATCAACTTTATTGGCCAAGTGTGCTAATGCTTATGAGGGATTTGACTCCAGTTTACAGCAGCTTCCAGTACTTGCATATACCAGTCACAAAAAGGCAAGAAAAAAGAAAAACAAAAGAAATAAATTGAATAATAAATAGTATACTGGAGGTAATTATGTATGCACAACTATAGTTTTGTTATGGTGAATAATTTCTAACTTATTATGCTTATAATATTGCTTATATATTATATACTAATATAACTATAACTTGTGTTTATATAGTATACTAAAATTATATACTAAATATTATATAATTATATACTATATTATAAACTTGTGTTATAATTATAACAGTAACCAGTTTGCAGCAGTTGTATGTGTATTTACAATTATACATTTGTATTGCACATCTGTTTTAAAGAGGTAGTGCACATCATATATATGTAAGGGAGACATCTTGACCACAGGGGGCTGTTTACAATGTGCCATGTTTACATAAGTGTCCATTATTGCACCATGCTGTTAAGTGTTCATGAGAGAGATGGCCTGTGGGGGGAAAAAAATGTTCCTATTCCTTATTCACCTCAACCGTGACCACTTCCTGTGACCAATGTCCCAGTGAAAGTGACAAGGGAAACGCGTTTAGTTGGATTTGAATAAAAGCCTGGACAGACCTCTTCGTTCTCCTTTGCATTTTGGCTTTAGCCCCAAGCACTTCCATTGTGTGCTGCAGGGCGGGGGTGGACTCGTCTATTGTGCTCTTTTGAAGAGGGTAAATTTAAACAATACTCCTTAATAGAGCCTAATACCAGCTCCTCTGTAATTTGTTTATTCAGGCGTCCCCTTTCAGTTTTTAATCTCACTTTAGTTCCTCCCGCAAAAATAAATAAATAAATACAGGGCCACTGACCCTACAGGCAGAGATGCTGCTGTCAGGATCATCAATGGTTTAGGCCTACACGCACGTCAACAAGTCTGCATGTTCTGCATTTTAGCGAAGGTGCGATAGAGTTAGACATTTAAATCTGTACTGAACACTTCTACACTGAAGCTGGAAAAAAATTGCACTTTCTACAGCATGCAATTACAAAGATCCCTAGACTTTTGATCACCGTTGGTGCACAGTGAGTTTCTGGATTACCTCCATAAATTAAAAATCCTTCTTTGGTTTCTTTATTTTGTTTTACCTGGTGGTAAACTGGTGTTAATGATGTTTGCTACGTGTATTGATGCTTTCTGTGACAGATGTTGGTCTTCCGGCTTAATACGTTCACCGATGTGTTGGAAATGTCATCTGTGAAATGAGAGCTATGCACCACCATGATGTATTTCAACATACCCATTTGGCCCTGGAGCTCTGAGAGCACATGCAAACAAATAAATGAAGGAGCTGTTAGTTAACGTGATATGCCTTTTCAGTGGAATAGTGCTCAGGAGATTTTTTCCCCCCCTTTTAAATGAATGCCTTTCTCCACCACCTGCAGCTGACTCTCTCCGTTTGTCCACTGTTTCCATAGAGTTGGGGAAGTATGGAAATGGCATGCTCGTACAGTGGAGCGCCCAGAGGCCAAATGAATATATGGAAGAGAGAAGCTGAAAACACTTAAACCTTGAACATTTATCTCAAGTAGATTTTACCATTCTGTTTGTGCAAATGTGCATGTTCTTGTTTACATGTTAGTGCAGGTTTGTAGTGTAAATAGGTTCGTCGTCTGCGGAGTGTAATTTACGCTCTATCCAAAGTTTAGACAGTATTTGGACAACATAATTACGCAGACCACCAAAACACATTGATTTAAGACGTTCGACTGCACAACTGTATTTGTCAGTCAGCAAAGCGTTGACCTTTGTGCCGAGCAGACTTAACGGCGTCGTGCGTTTTTACTAATCTGTAACACCTTTATTTCAACTTAACCTCCATTTTGAAATTTCTGCTCCGTACCATTGGAGCACTATTCAACGGGACCATGTCACACACAAGTTAAATTCGGGAGAGCTGTGTGTCAGTGCCTTTTGTTGGCTTGTGCATGGTCTGGTTTTGGTTAGGACACTAATACAGAGAAACAACCGCCCAGGATTTCACTATCAAATGCAAGTAACTGGTAATCAGGTGATCACAAAAGGACAGCACTGAGTCAGTACACTGGAAATATGCTAATGCTGCAATAATGCTCTGCTCGGTTGTATGAGCTGCTACTCATGCAAGGAGATCACCTGCTCACTTAACTTTATCTCACACTTTACAGGGTATGAACATATAAAAACCGATAATCCAAGATGCTTCCAGCTTTGTTTGGTTTTACAAGTCTTCTTTCTTTCCTCACCCCTAATCTTCACCATCTACTGAGGACTCCTTTGGGCTCATCATGCAGGACAGCACATCTGCCAATAGTGCAGGGAAACACCCCCTCTGGTCACTGGCCATGCAAATTCTGGATATCAACAGCATATCCAAGTAACCTCCAAAAATCCCCTTTGTGCCTTATATAACCAGTCCATAGACAGTCTCTAAGACAGTCTGCTTTTTCAACTTTTTTTTCTCTCGCATCATCCCAATTGTCTGTCCCTTCCTTTACCTTCCCTTTTGTCTAGCTGCATCCACCAAACACACTGCAAACATACAGAGGGTCCTTCAAGTCTGACAGGACCGGTCTCTTGCTGTCTTGGTTGACAAGGATTGCATTTAAACAGTCTCGTAAAAGCACAATGCAGAGTGTCACACAGATTACAGACTGTTTAAGGCTCTGTAGAGTCTGTCACACGTTACATTTCCCTCTGCCTTGTCGAATGTGTGAACAATTAGATGGGGGCCAGAGGCCTGTGTGTGCATCTGTGGTAGCGGTTGTGCAGTGGGAGGGGTCTGTGCTGCTGTGGCCCAGTGCTGCAGGAAATGATGCAAGCTGCCACATCTAATAAACACAGCCTGCTCATGTACTCTTAAAACTCTGCCTTCTCAGCCAGGAAGGGTAGAAATGAATGAATGTGTGTGGATGACTAACCGAACACGCTCTTACTACTGTCTTGACATAGAGAAAGTCGAATGGAGAGCTGCAATGATTTTATCTTCTATATTAAAACAAGAATAAGGGTTTTACTTTTTTTGTGAAACTGTAAGAAGGATAACCAAGTAATTGACTCCTACATAATCACACCTTGTACACAAATGTCCATGTTATGGTTGAACCATAAAGTCATCTTCGAAAATTTTGTCTGTATTTAAAATGGATGTTATGTATATGGTGTCCAATGAGTTTAAGATTTGGATAACGGAGAGGGTTGGATTTATTTCAAGATTTTACCTGATCGCCTTGGCAGTCAACCGCTTGATAAGACTATATCAACTAATATCCTCAAGAAGATTTATATTTCAAACGAATCTATTGTAGAAATGAACTATTGAACTAGTGAATGTGTCTTTTTTCCCCCATGTGCTTTTCCCATGTGACAGGAAGTGACATGCTGTAATGTTCCTGCTCGACACTATCTTGCAACTGTGACATATGAACTTACAAGATAATGATAACTTCTCATTTGTTTGTGGGGAAACAAAAACAGTACCTGAAAGTCTACGCTGCACAAACGCTAGCCTGGAGTAAAACAAGGAGGGGCATACTGAAGTATTATTACCCTGAAGCAAGTTACGTGTACGTTAATCACCTTTGTAATTATCTGTATTAAATTTCATAGGGGAATTCCCCTGTGGAACTGAGAGATGGCATAATTGCATGACTTGGATGTTCAAACACTGACCTTGCTGTCTAGGACCATGAATTCAACAAGGGAGATGGGTAATCTGGTTGCAATTCTTTCACTCTATTTTTTCTTAAACTGCTGTGCTGCTTTCCCATTTTGAGTGGAAAAACAAGTGCTCGATGATGTGATACTGCAGGATCGTTGTTTACAATTAATTAACGTAAAAATGCCATATCTGCCGCTCTGGTGGCCGAGCGGAATAAACCGCCGTTCTTGCGGTCCGCTCGTCATGTGGCTGGGAGGTTCGTATCCCAGACTCGCCGTAACCGGTCACGGCCAGAGCGCCCACGGGTTAAGGCATTCATTGGGCCACCCTTACCCGAGGGATAGTGGGTGTTGATCGGTGTAGTGTTCGGGGACTCGTCGTTCTCCAGCGACCCCTCTGGCCCACCGGGCGCCTGCAGCCAAGCAACTGAAAGCATTCTCCCTACGCCTCCTTCGCGGCCTTAAGGTGATGCGATCCATGCGAGGCTTCAGCGTGTAAAATAGCGAGAGCAGCCGACACGAGTTTGAAGGAAGCTGGTGTTACGACTATCTCCTTCCTGTGGAAACGTGAGCCAGGGGAGTTATTCGACAAGAGTTCCGGCTATATGCCATTGGGTTAATCGGGTGGGATAAGGGGAAAAACTAGAAATAAATAAATGCCATATCTAAATTTAATGAATGAGACACCGGCGTTGGGAGCTGCTGCCACTCACACTTTGTGTAATTATTAATAGGTCTACTGTGGACACTGATGGACTGAACAGGGGGCCAGTTACTCTAAATGTCATTCTTTCTGGTGCATGTTGGTAGCCTCGTTCTCATACAGACACCGACACACCAGTCATCAAAGCAACCTTCATCCTTAAATAACCCCCAACAACGCAAAATCCGAAAATAACCAACCACACACACACATGCACACCTTCCACTAATTCTTATTAATGACCCCTTTCAGAGGCCATCTGCTTTTGTTTAGAGAAGTCAGCAAATCCAGCACCAGCAGCTGTGTGTGTGTGTGTGTGTGTGTGTGTGTGTGTGTGTGTGTGTGTGTGTGTGTGTGTGTGTGAGAGAGAGAGAGACTGTTGTAGAGGGTTTTTTTTAGCTGGCAGGTGGGTTTTGTGGTTCTGCACATTGCCTACTAAAAGACCTGTTTACTACTCTCTGTGTTGGGAGCGGCAAGAGAAGACCCACCCTGCTGACTCGTCAGCGCTGAGCCGAGCTGCAGTTGTCGACCCAACAACAGGCCTGATGGTGAACTGGTGTTTCTGCAGAAGATCTCAGATCGCCTGTAACGGTGCCAAATTGTTACTGAAACGCACATTTCAAAATTAGGGGTGATTTTTCTGGGTAGATGGAAAATAATCATAATAGATCTACAACCGGCTCATATCCAGATGGGCAAAGAAGAAATTGCTTGTTTTTAGCCATTTAGGAAGGTCCGTTTTGCCACATGTTCAGTAAGGTGTTGGTTGGCTGCTACTGCTTGAGGTCGCCTCGATCAAAGATAGTTTTGATGACATCAACGAGCTCATCCTACTTTCATCCTACTTTTCACATGTTCCCTTAATTTTCTTTTTTTGTCATGCCTAATGGAGAAGCCAAATGTGATGATAGAATCATGTGCCAGAAATAAACAGTAGCCTACTCTTTGAAAATTAGTTGCATGAGTATCTGGTTGTGGGTCTCGCTGTCATTCTCTCTAAATATACTGCCTGCCTCTGTGTTCCAGTCTGTTGCTCTGTGCTTAAAGGCATGGACAAACATGCACCACCGTTTATTTACAAGGGTATTTGTATTCCTGGGTTTGGAATAAACCTTTGTGTAAGCAATTAGTTTTCCCTGGAGGGAACTTGCTATCACCTGCAGAGCATGTTGTTTCAGAGTGCCCACAGAGAACGGGAATATGCTTAGCCATCTGCTACATCATGGCTGCCATATGCAGTAGACTGCATTCTCATCTGGTAGAGGAAGCATGCGCTCTCTCTCTCTCTCTCTCTCTCTCTCTCTCTCTCTCTCTCTCTCTCTCTCTCTCTCGCATACTGACATGTGAACCAACACACTCCAGGCTCTATACAGAAAGCTCTCTTATTATGGACTATCAGGACCACAGCTGCACGTTCTTATATGTGCGCAATCAAGCGTAGATGTATGCACCCTTGGCATTGATGTCTATGACATTGATGATATACTTTGCTTCATTTTATTTTCGCCATTGAATCATGTCGTATAACACATTGCGGCACTGTCCTATAAGAAAAAAATAAAAATCCTGCTCTACTTTGCTAAATCCAACTGAAGCTTCAAATTCAAACCCAAGAAGGGATGGCTAGATGACAGAAATGCCCCGTCTTTGTTTGCTCTTATCTCCATGGTGATATCAACAAAGACTCAGCAGCAGACTTGTCTTGATTCCCATCATTCTCCACAACATTCTTCAGATTCTGAATTCCTCTATATCAGGTACTCATTTTCATCATTTAAATCAGTGTGAATGAAAGTGGAGGTATCAGGCCACAGATTTCTGTAGATCACTGACACACAGACTCGCCGAGGACAGCAGGGGGTGGGGATGGGTGGTTAAATCATGACAAGATGAAACAATGCTGGTCGTACTCACAACCAACCGGATGTGACACTCGTCATGGTGACTTCCTGCCTCTGTGAATGAACCTAGACCTGAGGACATCTTAATTGTGTATGTAAAACAGGCGGGGGGGGGGGGCAAGAGAGAAAAAGGAAGGCGCGTAAACCCGTGCATGTACTGTATGTGTTTGTATATGTGTCTATCTTGCATTAACATGCACATTCAAGACAAATATTGACCACCCTTTCTGCATTTTTTTCCTTTCTTGTCCAGAAATGAAACTTTTCATTGATTCATGGAAAGGTTTTATTTCTGCTGTATTAACATGAAGCAGATAATGAAAGGTTTTCACCAGTTATTTCATGGTAATACAGCAGTAGTAAAGCATTACATGTTTTCACAATAAGGCACAGGATAAGATCTGTGGTTAGCTCATCAGCTGTGGTCTCTAGAGTGCTTCCAAACAACAACAGAGGAGTTTTAAACTACAAATACAGAATCCAAGGCTCCAATTCCAAGTTGAGTGTGACTTAACAGCCTTAAAGTATGGAAACAAACTGAAGCTAAGGGAGATTTCTTAACTGTGTTCCAACAGCAGGATGACAAAGGGCCACATTCATTAATCGTTCGTACCTACAAATTTGTTCTTACACACCCATTGGATGTTTTTAGCCCTGAAGTTTGTCTTAGAGATCAGTGTAGAATCTGGGTAACCCCTGAATTTAGACACCCATTGCCTAACTAACACTGATGTCTTTGCAAGCCTGGATGATGACTCGTTGCAAGAGGTAGACAATAGATGCTAGGGGGAAGGAATTACAAATAACCATCAGGCTTTGCCGCTGACTGTCAGGCAATCTTGAGAGCTAAAAAAAATTCCATGGGTGTGTAAGAACAAATTTGTACAAATGAACGATTGATGAATGAGGCCCTTTGTGAGTGGAGAGGCCGTTGTTCAACACAAGGACATGGGTTCAAGGCCCTGTGCTGGCAAACATCTTCCCTGCTTTGAGATTCGAAAGAGTCAATTATCCGATTATCATTATTACATTTCCATGGTGTCATACAGAACAGTAAAGACTGGGAACACACATGCTCAGCAACAGCAAGCCAGTACAAACCCTTTACTGATTAACCAAGAGCTTGTCTGGCTACAAAGATTGCTCTGGAGCAATGGTGTGAAAATCATGAATTCTAATGAAAACTGCAATATCCACCTTTTTTTTTTATCGTATGTGAATCCCTATCAGCTTTAGGGGCGCTAGCCATTTAAAGTATCTTACACAGATGTGTGACTGAAAAAGGGGCAATCAAATAGAGAAATTCTCCTATTGGATAGTTTCAAATGTATTTCCTCATTAGCAATTTATTTTTGAGTCGAAAGAAATTCAGTGAGATGTCATGGAGCATATAATTCTTTGGGTTGTGTTGGCCTGGTTGAAGAGAGGATAGTTTTCACTGTCCAGAATGGACGTGCATCTTCTCAAAGACTGGGTGTCAAGGTCATAACCTCAGGAAAGTGAGAGGAGCAATGTGGATTCCTCCTGAATGATGCAGGCTGAACCCATTCTCGAGCCTATCACTGAAACTCAACCAAATGAGAGGCAGGAAAAAAATTAGAGAAGGAAAGAAAAACAAAGAGAGACATAAATAAATAGAGACCTACAAACACAGTAAGTGAAAAAAAAGTTGAGTCTGCTCACGTCTGGTTGATCCAGTTTGCACCTTGTCTCTCACAAGAAAGGCATGTTGGATGTTTAACTTTCAATCGTCCCAGTGAAACCTTAGCTTCTTCACTACAACATCTCCGAATGAGGTGACTCAGCGGTCTCTTTGACAAGGTGCTCTATTTCTGCACTGGGATGTCACTCACTGTGTAAGTAGGGTGTGGTTTGTTTCATACATAAGTTCATTTATGAGTCATCACCACTACGGTTGTCATCAACAGCGTTTTTATGGTTGAGTATACCTGTACATTAGCAAATGTGTACGCAAGAGACTGTTCATTTCCATTTTGGATTCGATAGCGACTGAATACATAATTGGTGCAAATTTACCAAAGCAAAAATGAAAATTACATTTAATGTAAATTTGGTCCTGGCCAGAATCACCAAACATTCCTTAGCCCTTTAGTACATGGCACTGCACCTAATTGCCTTGCCTTGCATGCAAGCTTTGACATGTTGCACTCTCTGCCTGTACTTTAGTTAGGCCCACTGTTGCAGATGAAGGCAATCATGACGTTGGTGGCGAGTTAAAAGATTTTCTTACAGACACTCCAGTGTTTGTCTAAAAACCCTGCAGCAAAGTGTCTGCTATCCAACTAGCCAAACAGTAGTGAACAGAAAACAAAATTTTTGGAGTTGAATGTGACATGCTTGTGTACATAGTACAAAGCTGTAGGTTCTGTTCATCTGTTTATTTATGTCAGGCAACAACACACAACTGTAAGCACTTCTTTAATGAAGTAAAAAAGGTTTCAAATTCAACTTTGGAGAGGATCCAACTCAACAGATAGAGAACCTATGCAGAACTGAATAAGGTAGAGGTTGTCAAAATGAATCACTTTTCAGGCGTGGGCCTCCTTAGAAATGGGTATTAGTTTTGTTAAAGCACCACTCTAGACACATTTTAAAGTTTAAGAAATACTCTGAGATGATTAGTATATAACATGGTTTTCCCAAATAAAAAGTAAAAAAAAAAACTGAAAATGGGCTGGAAGCAGGTGTACTCTTTCTCCCTCATTGAGAAATTCAGGATCTATGAATATGCAAATATCACAGGCCTCACAGGCCAAGCAGCACCACCGCTGCTTGCTCTAGGGTTGACCGGTGAAAGGGTGGTGCACATCAAGATGGCTAGCATTGGAGCAAACACACGTTTGAGCCTCAGTCAGACCCAGACTCAACTCTGTTGTGCACCAAAATAGAAAGAAGAAAGAAAGCCACTTTACTTTGTCATTGTACCTTACAACGAATTGTATTCTTACAATGAGATTTGTTCTCTGCATTTAACCCATCGTATTGTATAGGAGCAGTGGGCATCTGCAACGCCTGGGGACCAACCCCAGTTCTTCTTTCCATTGCCTTGATCAGGGGCACAGGCAGGAGTATTAATCCTAACATGCATGTCTTTTTGATGGTGGGAGGAAACAGGAGCATCCAGAGGAAACCCACGCAGACACGGAGAGAACATGCAAACTCCACACAGAAGGGACCTGGGACAGCCTGGGGTTCAAACCCAGGACCTTCTTGCAGTAAGGCAACAGTAATAACCACTGGGCCACCGTGCCACAAGGCGACTAGCAGATGTATCAGAATGGTAAGTTTAGTTAGCATCTTTTATTTGTTTATGTTGGGTGTTAGCTTGTAACAGGCGGTGGTTGACACAGCAATAGTTGTGAAACATATAATAATATCTGCTACGATGTTCCAGTGTGTTCACATTGTCACATTGTTATTACCCAGTAGAACACCATGGGGTTTCAGGGCCTTCAATAACAAAGTGCAACCCCCCGCCCTCCCAACACACACATTTCTCATATGTGTGCCGATACAGTCAACATAGCCACATACAAAATACACTACTGTGGAGGATAAAAGAAAGGAGACGAGACCACTTCTCTTTTTCAGCACACAGCCGTGGGATCATTTATGCCACACAAAAAAAAACTTCAAGTCAACAGATTTTTATACTCAAAACCACGCCCTCAAGTCTACCCATAATCCCCCCTGCTAACCCCCACTGTCTTAAAGAGACCATCTCTTCCACATGGTGAATATCTAACCTCAAAGTAGGTCACTACACACGCCCCCCCCAGAATTTACCATGACAAAAAGAAAAAAATCAACGTGGCAGGGGACGAATAATGCGGCCAAAATGGCTCCTCTTGAAGGCCGTAGGGGCAGGGGGGCGTCCACGCCGAGGGGGCTGGGCCAATTGAACTGGCCTGTCCAATCCAGGTGAGCCAGCTTGAGGCAGTCCACCGAAACCCGCTCCAGTTTACCGCCCATGTCCGCCACAAAGTTCTTAGCCCCTCGCCACCAGGACGCGGAAGGGGCCGCCGGAGGAGGAGCCGCAGGGGGGTATCCTGCGGCCCCCCGACGATCCCTGACTTTCACATACAATGTACATACATACAATAATCCATACAATAAATATCACAGTAAATAACCCTGCACACTCACAAAAAATATCCACCTGAATAATACACAATGACCATGGCAACCTCTCTCAACATTTGCAATGTTCACCACAAATTAATGAGGAAAAAGATGGTAATGAAATATATTCCAGAAAGAACACATTCTCAGTTTACTTCCTACCTTCTCCTGCTCTTGTCATATGGTGTGTTTACCTTGTTCACCAGTTGAACGCCCTACCGATATTAAAAACTTCGAAAGTGAAAATTTACTGAGAGCGCAGAGTTCACGAGTTCTGTACATGACTTGGCATGTCCTCATCACAAGCTCACGAGTTCCATTTCAAGGCAACTTAAAACTACGCTAGCGAGCTAAGAAATTAATAACAGTATAGCCAAATATAGTAACATTAATTTCATTTATGTGTAACGATCACAGACCCGTTGATAACCAAAAACACTGTAATATATAATGTTCCTCAATGGAAATAACTGAATTAAATATGTCATATATAGTGTAGGATTTTCCTCATAGTTTGTCTAAAACTAGCGAGCTGACTAGCAAGTATCAGATAGCCAAAGTCCTACTTGTCCATACATTTTATTCATACAATAATTTCATTCAGGTGTATTAACAACCTGTAATCATAAACCTACATCCCTACTTAACGTTAACCTTCATTCCTTGATGTATTACGTTACGTCGCGGGGACGTTATCGCGAGACGTCCCTGTAACGTCGCGAGGACATCACAGGGACGTCTCGCGATAAC
Organism: Lampris incognitus; assembly: GCF_029633865.1. Classification (NCBI taxonomy): domain Eukaryota; kingdom Metazoa; phylum Chordata; class Actinopteri; order Lampriformes; family Lampridae; genus Lampris; species Lampris incognitus. The sequence goes on from NC_079225.1 coordinate 29,387,108, forward strand.
GTCCCCGCGACGCAATGAAAACCCTACATAATGACATTTATCGGACGTTCGGAGAGGACCTTTAGGGGACGTGCTGGGGACGTTTTTTTGTTTGCTGGGACCGCTCTGTCAGCCCTCGGAGCGTACGACAACGGACGCTGTTAGTGGTAGTGGCCGGAGGGGATGTGTGTGTGTGTGTGTGAGGGGGGACCCGCGCAAGCCCGGTTGGGATCGAAGTCCAGACTAGAAAAGAGGTTTACATTGCACACTGCATCGTTTTTCAGGTGAAAATCAACGTACCTCAGGCCGCCATCATTATTTCACATGCCTGACATTTGAAACGTTAGCTAAATACATAGTTTACAGTTTCACTTTTACCAAACAACTAGTAGCAGTTAACAAAAAGCTAACACAGTTCATGCTATTTATGAGTCACAAAGGAAATATGTTACATGCAGAAAGCTTTCATTTGACTGTTGGTTGAACAAAATAAATTTTAAAAGAAAACTAATTTCTTGTGAAAACCCAGTGACTTTTGCATTAGGTTATGGAAACACTCCTCACTGAAATGGGCATTGCAGATACGCAAGTCCCTCCAGGTTTTTAGGTATGTGAGGCATGTGAATAAATTCCAACCATTTCAGCAGTATACGGGAATTTTTGGTAGGTATTGGAAGGATCCGGTTTCCATCAAAAAACTGCACACACTACCATGTTTGCCGTCAAAACTTCCAACATGCTAATGCCAACTCGCTCTCTGCACTGTCAAGTCCGCTCCACACAGGACGTTTCAGGTTTCTTTGCCCGCATCAGATTTGTGACGTACCAAATCTAGTTTGCCCGGAGTGCGTTTAAATCTCAGGTTTTTTGGGGACGCGCACAGACAGCTCTTCAGTAGAGGAATGTGAAAACACCGCTCTAGTGACAAAACTTTGGACTGATACAAGTCAGGATAGTCAAAGCGAGACATTTTAGGGGACACAAACATAGGAAAAACACATTTTGAGTGGAGGGATACTTTACCACAACCAACCTATTTCATATAGATCTTGGAATTTATACAACATGGCTGAGATGCCCTCCAGTGGCCACAGCACTATGAGTAACACGAAAGCTCTACATCCGTACCTTTCCCACACACGCGCTGTTTGTGTCGTGTGCGTGTGTGGTGCGAGAGAAAGAAAGAGCGAGAGAGAGCGAGACAGCGCGAGAAAGAGGGGAAGAGAGAGAGAGAGACAGAGAGAGCGGGCGCGCTAGAGAGAGAGACGTAGGCGATGGCCATTGTCTCACAAAGTAATGAAAAATGCAGACAATGAAAAAGATGTCCCGTCCGTGCCTAATGGTGACCCACATCTTCACAACATCACATCCCTTCCTATGGTTGCACATTACGTCAGATTTCATAATGACCAGTGAGATCATTCATATGATTTCCCCTCTTTATTGGATCAAATAACCTTGCTAGAATATGATGTGGGACGGCGTAAAACGGACAGAGGACAGAGGCCCTTCCGCCGAATTTTGAAAAGCCTGTTTTATATTTTGAGTCAGTCGCCAGACTCTTAAAGACACCCCCCTTTTCATGTTTAATAGGGGGTGACACTTGCTGAAATGTATTTCTATACTTTACTTCGAATTTATTTTTTTTAACCACACGATCACCCTTAATACAAATAGATATATTTCAAACAAGGCTAGGAATCGTATTTATCCTCGGAAGACATCACAGGATCTACTATTTAGAGAAAATTCGTCTTGACCACCCCTATAAAATGAATGGTACGACCGAGTCCTAGCCGCTAGCTGTTTTTGTACCCGATGCTACAGAGCAGATTTGTCGAGCGGGCCTTTAATCGATACCGCTGCGCTCCGTGACAAGCCGCGAAAAGATGCGTCTTGACGGCATCAAAACAATAAAACCAGGAGCAAGGACGCTGAAAAAACTTTGGCCCGCACCCAAACTTTAACAAGACTGTAATCCTAAATAACTTCCTAGCAGTTTTGAGTGCGCTAGCCTTTTTTATCTCACTATATTATCGCTATCGGACGGTTTTTTTTAGAGCAGTCTGATGAATTCGCCGAAACAGGACGAAGATGGTGTGCCCGTAAAAGACCCAGTTAAATACGGCGAGTTGGTCATTTTGGGGTAAGTTACTTACGGTAATACCACAGCTGCATTAGTTGAAGTAACGTTTTTTTCCCTCATTATTTTTACCAACAGACCGACATCAAAAAGGCTCCATCGGTTCAATAAACGAAAAAGGATGACGTGTGAGTCCACGTTTAATCCAGCGCTCTTACAAAAAGCTCCTTTAACGGTGTAAGAGACTAGTACAGTAGGTTCAAATCCTTTCTTCTTTTTCTTTTTTTTTTTTTGCTAAGTGGAGGACATTGTGATTTTTTTAAGGATACAGGGCAGAGCAGTGTAATCTTACAAAGTAAGTTTGTACTGTAAACGAAAGCCTATTATCTCCATCTATACCACTGGGTAAGACTAATTTCTGCTACCAGTATGTTTTGTTTAAACGGTGTAAAAAACCAAAATCAAACTTGTTTTATTATTTGGTCGTAGTAAGGAAGGCTACTACGGCTGTAGCCTCTTTTTTCTTCTTCAATGGTCGTAAGTGGGTGTAAAATCAGCACTCGATTGCTCAGTCTGTAAATCCCTATGATGTCATACTATGCTGGATGTGTGACTGTAGAAAGTGGGACAGAGGATAAAACGCGTTGACTGAAAAATGTCACATTCCACCTTGCATCGATTTTATCATAAAGGCATTGTCTAATTTATTACTTAGCAATTGCAGCCGGATGACCATTCATGTCAAGCATAGACTAGAAACCTCAGCACCACCCCCTCACACACACACACACACACAGACAGTAGACAGGATGTGCTGATGACAGCCACCAGCTTTCACAGCATTTCCACCCCTTCAGCTTCAGACTATGCAGGGTCTGCAGGGATCACTAGTGCTACAACAGAACGCACGCACACAAGCACACACAAACACACAAACCCAGAGTCGTACAGACCTCCCTTTTGCCCTGCAGAACTTCCTGTGTATGCCAAAGATAAGTGACCTAATGGCCTCTCTCTTTCCCTCTGGTTAAACATGGGATGGCGAGACTGCAGCCTGCATCTGAATACTGATCAGCACTCCTCATCATTCTCCTATGGTTACAATGGATCGGTCTGTTACACCCATTTCGCCATCAAACCATCAAACCATGACAGGAGCTAGTTGTTTGGTGTGGATCTTAAAAATTAAGGCCGCTCAGCAGACGGGTGCATGAAAGGATATGATTGTATCCGAATTTCACACTATCAAGGTACAGAAGTTAAGGGTTTTTTGGCACCTACTCTGCCATCTTGATGCCACCTGCATTAACCGATTTTCAAACAACTTTTGACCCAGCCCTGTGAGAAGAGTGTTAGCTTCTGGGCTTGCGGAGTTGTCACCCCCCTTTTTCAGTGAGCTGTAGATACCAAATTTCATCATGTATAGTTTTATTTCATTGGCTTTCCTATATCAGCATGCCATGATCCATGGTATTAAATTTTTGAGTCTCAGAATTGGGGCTGACTGTCCAATTCAGAAATGTACCATAGATAAACCTTAGAGAGAACACCGGTCAGAATTAGAAAATTCTTCCTACCACTGCCTGTCAGACATCTAATTTTCTTGTACTATTTATGCAAGTTGGGTTTGACTCCACATCTGTCTGCCTTAATGATCACATGCCCTGTGTGGTCGATGTCTGTCTCGGTGCAGTGCATGTGATCTTTACAGTGGCTGCCTGCCATCGCTCATTAACTTAGTTAGCCTAGACACCATGAACATCCAACCCTGCATGGCTCAACTCACTTCTGCCCTGTCAGAGAGCGTCTTTCTCTAACAGTCTTTGTCTGTTTCTCTGTTTTATCACCTTATCTCATGCAAAAACTTCCTCTTGTTCCATTTATATATATTTCTGTCACACTCCTTTATCAAACTGATATTCTCACGTCGTTACTGTCGCATTCCTCTCTCATACACTCTCAGTCCCCTCCCTGTGCTCTGCTGAGTGCCGACTCTCAGAGAGCCAGGCCCCCTCAACGAAAATAAACCCTGTGTTGGGGGGCAGAGAGAGTGAATATTTCATACTGTGTTTTGTGGTGGGCGCAAATGCGTGAAGCATGCCGGGACTGCCCAGGTGAAACGCACCGCGCTCAGCTGCTACTCTGCCGGCCCTTCCCTTCCCCTCCCAGCCTCCTGCTCCCAGTTGTGTCCGATGCCCTTCCTTCCCTTCCCTTCCCCTCATCTCGCCGCCCGTCCCTCTGGTCTTGATACCCTGTCTCTCTTCACATTGTCACTCTGTTTTTATATTCAGTTTAAGTCACTGGTCTGGTCAGTCTCCCTCTGTCAGCCATACGATTTTCACAACCTTAAACTTTTTTTCCGTTTGCCCTTTTCTTCCATGGTGTTCACTCCACATCCTGTACCAAAATCAGAATACCAGTCTGGGAGTGTGGGTTCCTTATAAGTGATACCAAGTGTGGATGTTTTGTGGGTATGAACATAAGAGATGAAATTTGGATACTGTCATATTGTGATACACAATTTTACCATCTAAATTAATGATAGCAAGAATCTATTACTTAAGTTTTCTCACAAAATGTGGTCTGAAATATTTGAGGGAATAGTGTTTGAAAACTAGTATAGGTTTGATATTTTACTTTACGTAACCAATCAGTTCAATGTGATGAACCTAAGCCAAATTCATAAACATGGTATAAGCACATATTTGTGGGATTTATCAATATCGTGCAAAATTTCCAGTGATCATCATGATAATTGAACATTTGGGCAGAACTAACCGACATAAATTAGGAATTTTATCGTTTGGATTAGAACAGGAAAAATGCATGAACAAATAAATAATCCCTAAGGTTGGCCTTTTGAGCAACATCTATCTGACTCTTCCTCACTCTTTTTTAGCCCAGAGTCAGGGGTTGGTGACTAAACACTTAATCATCCTTAGATGCACAGCAATATATAGGTCCTAGTCAAATAAATTCACATCATGTTAACTAACAGCTACGCTGTACACGCATGCAGAGGCCGGCAAGAGGTTTCAGTCTGGACACAACAAGATGAGGAGCTGTTGTGCATTTACTTCACAACGTGCTTAATACATCCAGGAATCCGTGAACCACACATTCTGACAATGCTTGTACCTAATTTGGTTATACAATGAGCTCTATGTGGGATATTTTAGGAACCCCTCAGCTTCAATAAGTAATAGACCATTGAATTTCATCATACATACTAATTTTCTCAGTTCAGTCGGTTTTATTTATAACACAGCTAAAATCTAGCACTGTGCAGTACAACATAAACCCGTTGGGTCTTGGTCTGTACCAAAAATTAACACAGCGAGTTGTCAAGCTGTACAACTGTTGACAACCTAGCCAGACAACCAAAGTGAGCTGCTAGCATTGACACCCAAATGAGAGCCAAATAAAACATTTACACCTATTGTGTGAGAATGGTGTGAATTGATGTATAGATGGTAGAGCAAGGCGATATGGTCAAAATCAAATATCATGGTATTTTTGACTGAATATCTCAATATTGAAATTTTGACAATATTGTAGAGATGACTATTGGTCCTCTCACAAAATATTTACACAACAACATTTTTGATAAACGCTCATTAGTAATGTGGATATGATGTCCAAACTTGTACAGTCAAATAATATAACAGCTAGAACAGTCTGATATGTTCAGAAAATTGCATCTCTTTACTGTAATGCAGCTTTTAAAACCAGGAAAAGACAACACTTCTGTCATATCATGGTATTACGATATCCAAAATCCCAGATGATATCTAGTCTATATCACAGTATCAATATAATATTGATATACTGCCCAGCCGTAATAGATAGATAGACAGACAGACAGATAGATACATAGATAGTACAAAATAAATATGTGGGCAAAAATGATATCTTCTATTGTGGAAGAGATGTGGAACACACTACTAATGACAAGCTCTCTGATGCATAATTGATATTTTGGAAAGCCTTAAAGGACTGACCAAGACTGACTTGATCATACGGTTTCTGCTGACAGATGTCACAGAACCATCGGGTCTCTGTGGCTTCATTTACATTTGACATTGACTGTGAATGGTGTCTAGATTTTGTCTAGATACAACTTAGGTACCCCTGCCTTGACATTAAAATGCATCCATGGTAAGCTCTGGTAATAAATCACATTTCTCCTTCCCACGTAAAAACACAAGTTGCCATGCACAGCACGTCTTCACACAAGTTTTATATCCCTTTTGATCGTGAACACCTTTTTTTTCTAGTTTCCTGTTTGTGCTGCCTGCCATCACCACCGCTATGCTTACATTTTTGTTGTTAATGTGGCCAAATGCATCGCTGTCCATCTTTTGCGGTGGTTCAAGTAATTCAGTCTTCTTTACCTGGGGTGCATTTACACATTAGGTTTAAGCATGTTCGCTCTATTCAAGTACAGTTTCACATCACCCAGGACTTGTATTAGCTTCGTATCTAGTCCATATTTAGGGTGTTTTAGGAGTGGTCGTGGCTAAAACTGCTGAAACTTCAATTGAGACTAGATGATTAAAGTAGGTGCAGTCAATCCTCAGAAAAAGATAAGATTCTTCCAACCAATTGAGGATCTTGTCCCCTGATCCCACTTTACTACCTCAGTAGACAGACCCAGTATGTACAGCCTGTGACGTGGTCCCATCTGAAGGCTTGTTCAGCTGGAGCTGATGTCCTTCACAGGCTATTCTTGCCTACTGGGCATCCTCTGAATAGTTTTTTTAATAAGTGGGACCATGTGTCACCGATTAGCCAAAAGCTTAAATGTACCATACGGCCTGCTGTGTGAGCTCAGTGTGTGATAATGAACTTCCACGCGGCTTCATTTGGAAATTGAGGACGAACTTGGTTTTTTTGGGTCAGACCTGCTGTCAGATGGGATATGCTGGTGAGGTTTAAGTTTAGTTTATTACTTTATTTGGCAGGGACAGTGCATATTAATAACATTTCTGAAAATATGCCAGAGTTAGCCAGAAAGGCTAATTTTAATCTGTAGTCCACCGAGCGGGCAATAGTTAAAAGCACAAACATTAAGAATAGAAGCACTGAAAATACAATCAAAGATAAAAGCAGGGAAAATATGCAGCTATGAACAGAGTCTGTACTGCATAGACACAAGAAAGACAGCTCTTATGACACACAGAAAATTATTCAGAATCATGTTTATCAGCCATGCAGGTTTGCACATACATGGAATCTGACTCCAGTTTTGTGGCTGTCTGTGTACTTAACATAGAATAACAACACTGCAACACAACAATCTTCAGACATATACACAAGGATTGACTATATGCAGGTGAAATAAAAGGTGATATGGTGCAATGGTGCAGAGAATATATCAGCGAGGCTAAAATAATTGTTAGCAGGTTACTTACATACATGCCTGAGGTAGATGGACATGACAGAGCGAACCAGTATATGTACAATGTACAGTAGAGTGTATACAAAATGGTCGGACATATTTGACAATGTTAAGCATTCATTTGAATGACAGCCTGTGGAAAGAAATTGTTTTTATTTCTGGTTGTTGGGTACAGTGCTCTGTAGCGCCTGCCAGAGGGGAGGAGTTGGAACAGATTGTGACCAGGGTGTGATGGGTCTGCAGTGATGTTGCCTGCCTGTTTCCTGAGTCTGGAGGTGTATAAGTCCTGAATGGAGGGCAGGTTGGCACCAATGATTTTCTCTGCAGACTTAACTGTCCGTTGTAGTCTGTTCCTGTCCTGTTTGGTGGCCGAACCAAACCAGACAGTGATGGATGTGCAGAGGACAGACTGGATTATTGCAGTGTAGAATTGAATCCTAATAATGACAAATTCAATACAAAAACACCTCACTGTTCAAGCATTCACAAGTTTGATTGCAGATAAGCCAGGCTGTTAATGTAGCGGAGAAGGAATGTTAGTTTACACGTCTTGATACATGCTCAGTAATCCAGGTAAGGAAATCACAGGAAATTGAATCAGTTCATCTGGACATAACGTTTATTGGGAGAAACGTTCCAGTTAATGGTCATGGCAATTTGCATATGAAACTGGTCATTGTTTTCGGGTCGTTATGCAACTGTATTGTTTATAAGGGTGGGGATACCAGCAGTTAGTTAAGACTGAAGACGTCGCTTAGATGAGTGATGAAATGTTCCTCTCAATAAACTTTGTGTCCAGATGAACTGATTCAACTTTCTGTGGCAGTTGACACAGTTTATGTGTTGCGGTAAGTTTTTCCAGTCCTGAGAGGCTCTGACAGAAGAAGCAGATTGGCCAAAACTACTTTTGGGTTTGAGCATGCGAGCCAGCAAAAACACATGAAAACACTTGAAAACATCCTTTCAGAGGTTTAAATTGAATTGTAAATTGCACGCTCTGGGCTTTGACTAGATTATTTTTGAGCCTGGCACTAACATGGAGATAATTTGCCAGGTCTGCTTGTGCTAATGGAGGGAAACTTTCGTTATTATTAAGAGACTTAATTAGAGTAGTTGCTTAAGGCTATTCTGGTTTGCTGAAGAGGTGTTTCTATGTAAAGAGAGGTTAAACAATGGCGTACACCACTGCAGTGAGTGGGGAGTTTCAAGTACAAACTGAGTGACTGACGTTCAAGTGGTATTTTGTCTGTGGATGAGGTTCGGTAGTTCTACTTGAATCAGGAGTGGCCTGTGGGAAGGAAGTGCTGTGCTAAAGCAATTTAAAAGATGAGATAAGTCTGACATGGCTGCACAGTGAAACAGCTGACGAGATGCACAACTAGAGCCATGCCCTCAGTAGAGTGCAGATCTCTGCCAGGCGTATGTATCTCCCTCTCGCCATACACGTACACACAGACAAAAAAAAACAAAAAAAAACAGTGTTGGGAGTCTGGGTAGTGTAGCAGTCTATTCCGTTGTCTACCAACACGGGGATCGCCGTTTCGAATCCCCGTGTGTTACCTCCGGCTTGGTTCGGCGTCCCTACAGACATAATTGGCCGTGTCTGCAGGTGGGAAGCCGGATGTGGGTATGTGTCCTGGTCGCTGCACTAGCACCCCCTCTGGTCGGTTGGGGCGCCTGTTCAGGGGGGAGGAGGAACTGCGAGGAATGGCATGATCCTCCCACGCGCTACGTCCCCCCGGCGAAACTCCTCACTGTCAGGTGAAAAGAAGCTGCTGGCGACTCCACATGTATTGAAGGAGGCATCTGGTAGTCTGCAGCCCTCCCCAGCTTGGCAGAAGGGGTGGAGCAGCGACCGGGACAGCTCAGAAGAGTGGGGTAATTGGCCAAGTGCAATTGGGGAGAAAAAGGGCGAATAAATAAATAAAAACCAATGTTTTTCCTGCCATTATAAGACTTGCACAGCACCCAAGTCAATTGAATGGGGGGGGGGGGGTTATTATGCAGCGCTCAAGCTAAAAACCACCTAATAAAACGTTTTGCCTATCAGTCTGTGGATGTGCAGCCTCCTAGGCGGACCTTCGCATGAATGTGACCAAGTCTAATATGAAATGACAGAGATCAAGCTATCATAATTTCAATGTCCTTATTAACAGGATTCAGATGTGTTTAACCATCATGGTTTTCATGATATGAAATGAATCAAGGTGAATGGCTGCTGCAATGATTGACTTTTATTCATAAAACAATGGTAAGAAAACATAGCTAAGCCATGGGAAATGTATTATTGTAGCTGCTGAGATGATTTCCAGCTGTGACTGATTAATCCTACTCTGGAAATTGTATTTTTATAGCAGTTTTGACACGAGACTATGGCACTTCCATGTGGCGGCAAGGTGAATTATTTTTGGTTCGTCCAGTGTTCCTCCAGTTCTCCTGTGCTGAGATCAACAGTGAATGATTTGCTGATTTGCAAAATATGATCAACTTCTGGGTTTCAAGACTCATACCCGAATACATAATGGTTTGGTTTTGACACTCACTGCCCGATCTGACTCAACTGTAGATGTGAGTCGCGCTTGCACACGGTTGACTCAGAGCAGGCAGCGATGGAAAGCAGCATTGGTCAAGAAAGCTAGAGAGTGAATGAGGAGAGGGAGCGGCTTTAGTGAGAACAAACATTTTCCGAAGGTTTTTAATCACTGCAACAACAGGTTCTTCATCATACAGTCATAACTGCACAAAAAATGTTAGGCTGATGGGTGTAGTGGTTTGCGAGATTAGCCGCAGAGACACACACACACCTTTATTTGTTTGCCTTTTGATTGCAAGCATTTGCACAAAACAAGTTTCTGATAGCTTTTTCTTGTCCCTGATGTTGTTGGCATTTTTGCCATTTTTTCTCTCAGTAAACTTAGTCTCTCTTATGTCTTTTGTTTTGATAAGTGCCTGAGGCCAGGCCGTGGAAAATGTCTTCATTATGTTGTAATCTATTCTGTTCTCTTTCCACCTCTGTCTGATTTGGCCTTTGTGATGACCTTTTTCTCCATGACTTCTTTTCTTGTTTGTTTGTCCCTCTTTAGGTACAATGGCTCTCTCCCCAGCGGAGACCGGGGACGCAGAAAGAGCCGCTTTGCTCTTTACCGAAGAGCCAAGGCCAATGGTGTCAAACCCAGCACTGTTCACATCCTCAATACACCACAGGACAGCAAGGTCTGTATGTGTGTGTCTGTGCGAATGTGTGTAGTTGCGCATATGTACTTTTATCGGCGTACAACATTGGTTTCCTTCCTGTTACTGTTCCCTTCTGTGAAATGGTTAGAGGAAGGATGACAATGTGTGATGTGTGTGTGTGTGTGTGTGTGTGCTTGCCTGCCTCTGTGTTTTGTTCATATTTTCCATGGATACAGTGCAAAGAAATTCATTAAAGATACCTGTGACATCTCACATAAAAATTACATTTTGGTGAGCATTAAAATATGGCAATGTGATACTATAGTTTGCATCATAAAACTTTAAAAATTGTGATTATAACCATTCTTTCAATGACCTTTGAGATTTAACTTGTTTCCATCTAAGATATCAGTGCAACTCAAAGACTGTCTAGTCTGTCTTTTCTCTCCTTTTATTCATCCATGGCAAAAAGTGTGAACAAAAGGTCATTCCACTGGGTATGGATGCAGCCCCTGACTTTGCGCCATCCTGTTGTTGTTGCAGGCTGTCAACAGCAGGGGGCAGCACAGCATCTCCTTTACCCTGTCCCGTAACCAGACTGTGGTGGTGGAGTACTGCCATGACAACAACACAGACATGTTCCAGGTACTGTGTGAAACCAATAAAAAAGAGTCACTTTCTCACCTCCTCTTTGCACATGATGTCAGAATTTTAACCTAAAATCCACGGGGATCTCCGGTTCGAATCCTCGTGTTACCTCCAGCTTGGTCGGGTGTCCCTACAGACACAATCTGCCATGTCTGCGGGTGGGAAGCCGGATGTGGGTATGTAGTCCTTGTTGCTGCACTAGCACCTCCTCTGGTCGGTCGGGGCGCCTGTTTGGGGGGGGGGAGAGAACTGGGAGGAATAGCGTGATCCTCCCACGTGCTACGTCCCCCGGGTGAAACGCCTCACTGTCAAGTGAAAAGAAGCGGCTGGCGACTCCACATGTATCAGAGGAGGCATGTGGTAGTCTGCAGCCCTCCCTGGCTCGGCAGAGGGGGTGGAGCAGAGATTGGGACAGCTTGGAAGAGTGGGGTAATTGGTCAGATAGAATTGGAGAGGAAAAGGGGGGGGGGCGGATCCAAAAAAATAAAATCCAACTGGAGTCTACATTTGTTATACCTACAATGTTGTACAGTTTTCATATGAGTATTTGTGAATACAGACAAGTTCCTCATTAAGCCAGAAGGATGTGCTATTCTAATAATGGCAGCAAATTACATTCAAGAATGGCCTAGATTCAAACTGTAAGCAATGATATGAATAAACCTTGAGCAAAAGTTGAAGATCTGTCTCATGATACATTTACCATCTTGGCTTTCCAGAAATATAAATTTCAGAGAGAGCCGCTCATCTTTAAAAATGTTAAAGAGTCAAAGGGTTGATTTTGCCTCTATAGTCCGCTTGATCTCTGCTGGCAGAGGTCTTTTTATCAGGCATGGGACTCGGCAGAGGATAGTTTGGAGAAGGTCAGGAGAGAGAAAGTGACAGCAAAAGTTTGTGAGAGACGGAGTCATTTAGGAAACCAAAGCTCCACTGACCGAAGCCTATAAGTGAACTCAAATGAAAAACAAAGGGGTTGTATTTCTAAACATACTTGTCTCTGCTGTTCTGAATATAGAACTTTTAACATGCCAGTGAAAATTATTGTTTTAACCTAATTTCATTCTCACCAGCCTACATTATCTGTATCCAAAATCCTGTTATAAGGTTTCTGCAGTTTCATCAGGTTAGTTTGACTCTTGGTCTGTGACAATGACAGTCTCTGTGATGAAAGCTAGAAGAGGGTGAAACAGAGGCTAAGACAAATCAGAGCAGGAACCCGAACTGCACGCTACATTACCTGTACGCACACACACACACACACACGCATGTGATTACTCACAGTATACAGTCGATCACGTGACACTGGCTCTCCCACAGCGGGGTAAATGAATATTCATGAATAATAAGTTGGAGGGGTACCAGCTCAGAGGTGGGACCCAGATGCATTCAAAGCAGCAAGAACACTCCAGAAGTAAAATAAAAAACTGGATCCTTTAGGATTTACAATTGTAAATTGTATCTTTCTATTACCAATTTGTTAATGATATTTGAGATTATACTTTTCTTTTGTACAACAATTTCATCTTATAAAGCCCTTAATTGTTAAGATTTTGTGGATAATAGACCTCAAACATGGAGGTGCCTCAGATGTGTTCATGATCCATGTTGTAATTTCTTTCTTTTTTTTTACTCGTTATCAGTATTTGTGAAACATAGAAAACAGACAAAAAAAGACCAACCTGCATGTTGTCCTGGAGGAGTGATAGGGCAGTTACTTTGGGCCAAATCACTCAGAGCAGTGAAAGCTTCACTTAAGCGGTAGACAAAACAAGTTTAAACAAATACAAAACCAATGCAAAACACATTTCTGGAAAATTCTAAGCAGGTAAGATCAGTTTCACAACACATAAATCAATCACATAAAGCAACACAAGGTTTCTTTTTTAGATAGTTTTTGTATATATCCTGAATGACCAGCCATCTCTTTCTTTGCAGAAATGAACATTCTGTGTTATCTTGTACAGATTGGGCGCTCCACAGAAAGTCCAATTGATTTTGTGGTGACGGACACCTCCGGAGGGGGGAAGGAGGGAGAGGACCCCTCTGTTGCCCCCAGCACCATCTCACGCTTTGCCTGCAGAATCGTATGTGAACGCAACCCACCCTACACTGCTCGCATCTACGCTGCTGGCTTTGACTCTTCCAAAAACATTTTCCTCGGGGTAAGAGGACTGACGTATCACACTGACAAAGATCAGTTCACCAGCTAAATCAGAGAGAGGGGGGGATCATTTCAACTCACAAGGGAGGGCTTGTTTCAGCGGGTGTAGTGTACAGAACTGTAACTGATTGGAGTAAAGTAATGTCTTCAGCTCTCATTATAGTGCTAAATTCATAGAACAACGTCGTATCAGCACCATGCAAATTTTGGCTGTTTGAATTATGTAAACAGCAACACAAAGCTTCAGCATCTTCAGTGCTAAAATTAAAAAGACCAATTCTTTTTATAGGTTTAGTGGAATTTATTCTGAGAGAATCAGCTGAGAAATCCTTGATTCGGTTCACAAAAGTAGACGGTAAACTGAATTCTGCATGAAATAAAACTATACTGCGCCAAATGTACAAAAGTTGTTGAAAAGTAACTATAAAAAGATCGTTTCAGAAATGACATCAGGTCTGAAAGCTTCTGATATAGTATCAGTATCAAAATATTTCCAACAATACTCTGTCCTTCTCATACTCATAAACAAAAACAAATCAGAGATTAAAAAAAACAACATATTCCCTTAAACCCCACCAATAATATCTGTGTATCTACAGGAGAAGGCCACCAAATGGAAGAACCCAGATGGGCACATGGATGGCCTGACCACCAACGGGGTCTTAGTGATGCATCCAGAGGGGTTCCCAGAGGATTCCAAGCAGGGCCTGTGGAGGGAGATCTCTGTCTGTGGAGATGTCTACGCCCTCCGAGAGACACGCTCCGGACCGAACCGTGGAAAACTGGTTAGTCACGTGGGTTTCTAGTGCGAGTTTAAGTGTGTACATGTCTGGTCACCTAAGTTCTCAGAGCATGAGTGTGTCTTGCGCTGTTAACACCAGCCTTACTATGTCACTTCTTTGTGCGTGCATCACGACTGGTAACGGTTCAGTTTTCGCTGTGTGCTTGTGTCTGTACGTGCTTGACTTACATATGTCACTCGCCCCTGCAGGCTGAGGGGGAGAGCAGCGCCCTTCGTGATGGCTCCTTGGTGGACCTGTGTGGAGCCACCCTGCTGTGGCGAACTGGAGAGGGGCTGCTCCGTGCTCCCACCCTGCGCCACCTGGAAGCACTACGCCAGGAGCTGAATGCTGCACGGCCCCAGTGCCCCGTAGGCCTCAGTACGCTGGCTTTCCCCAGCTTGCCCCGAAGCCACAGGTAAGCAGACACAACACTGGCTGGTCTCTTCACTCCTCATGGTCTGTTTCAGTTTGATGATTCATTTCTTTTCAAGCTGTTATTTGATGTGAAATATAAATTTACCTCTGAGGAGGCAAACTCTTTTGCTGTTGGTGTTTTGCACTTTGGTGCTGAGGATGTCCTGCATTTTAATGGATCAGTATCGGTTTTATTTAGCCCAATAATATTCCAGTCCTATTTTATTATACCCCTTTTTAAAGTGTCTACACCAGCTGTGTCGTAAACGCCCTATTGTGCTCCATCTAGATGTTGTAAATGGACATTATCCACAACTTGTAGCAGTGAGGCAGTATGTGTTTTAAAAAGTCAACAACAACAAGCGGCTAAAATGTCGGCATTGTGGAACTTCTTTAAAATGGAAGATGAATGCAGCCCATCAGCAGCTTATAGTGTCTGCAATGCCAGTGTTTGGTGAGGCAGTAGTAACCACGCTACGTTCAGCATGACTAATATGATAAGGCACTTAAAAAGAAATCATTTCAGGGATGATGACAAATTCATGTTATTCTTTGTAGTGTCCTTTCTATCTGGTCAGTGTTTTTATATTATATAGCTATTGTGTTCAGTTATATTATAGCTTGCTTACTTGTTATTTTGTTAAAAAAAATTAATAAAACCATTGATGAACAGCTGTGATGCTATTTTGCTCTTTATGGAGAGCTATTAAATTGTCAAGTATATCATTCCAAAAGAATTGGTTTTGAACTTTAATGTTCTTAAAGTATAAATATCAGATCAGGAAATTGGTATCCGATAGATATGCAGTATTAAATCAGATCAGGCAAAAAAAAAAAAAACTTGATTGGGACATCCCTAGCATCAACAGAAGCACTTTGAATGGATCTGAATTAAAGGTAATGCTGACAGGTCAGTACTCATTCAGGCATACCTGAAAAAACTGACATTTTGCTGATGTGTTATTCAAGCCTGGAAGAACGCCAGCCCTGGGTCTATCTCTCCTGTGGCCATGTTCACGGACGCCACGACTGGGGCCAGCGGTCCGAGGGAGAGGAGGAGCAAAGGGACGGTGAGGGCTCTGTGACCCGCCGAGAGTGCCCCCTGTGCAGGAGCCTGGGTCCTTACGTACCCCTGTGGCTGGGCTGTGAGCCCGCCGTGTACGTGGATGCCGAAGCCCCGACCCACGCATTTGTGCCGTGCGGCCATGTCTGCTCGGAGAGGACAGCCAAGTACTGGGCTGAGACCCCGCTGCCCCACGGGACCCACGCCTTCAGACCCGTCTGCCCCTTCTGCTCCATTGCTCTGAGCTCCCCCGGCTGGACGAGGCTCATCTTCCAGGGCCCCGTCGACTAACCTCCCCACTGCCGACAGCATCGTAATAACCACTAACAAAATATAATAATTTAACAGCAGAGTGATGGCCGAGCCCTATATATACAGGTTGCAGAAGTTAAACAATATCCAATATAGAACGGTCTTTGATAGAGAGGATCTGACACCACTTTTCACATGTTAGAGAAGCGTGCTTGTTCCTCACTCAGTCTAAACATTGCCCAACATTGTGCTGCTGAATTCAGGCTGAAGACTCCCTCTCCTTGTTTCTTCCTCATTATTGTTCATCTGCGTAGGATCTAAATAGGTTGATAAAATATGATTTAAGAGATATCAGTAATGAGGTGGATACACGGTGGGGAGCATACCTGTTCTCCTACAGATTTTCAAGTAGATAAGGCCTAGTTTATAAACTTAGGGCGAAATGCACCTCATAACCCTCAAAAAGCAATAATAGCACTTCCATGCAATATCTTCCTCAGATAAGCTAGCTGTTGTGCTATGTTTAGCCAAGTGATGGACCACAGATCACTTCAGATGAGTCCGGTCGAGGTTAACGGCTGGGAAAGGCTCAGCCAGAGGTGTGTTCAACCCAATTTTCTTTCAGCTGGGGTCTTGGACCATGGATCTGTGTGTACGTTAAAGTAAATTAAGCTGCAACCCTACAATTTCAAGATGAGAAACTGAGCAACTTTCTAAATACATTTGAATACTTCTCTGAGATGCATTTTAAGGTTGTCAGACGGGGATGCGAACAGGTGCCAGTGCACGACATGCTAGCTAG
The DNA here is from genome assembly GCF_029633865.1 of Lampris incognitus. Lineage (NCBI taxonomy): Eukaryota > Metazoa > Chordata > Actinopteri > Lampriformes > Lampridae > Lampris > Lampris incognitus. The sequence goes on from NC_079225.1 coordinate 29,403,867, forward strand.
CCTCGTCAAATGATGGCAGACGCTACGAGATATATTGCCACTGCGTTAATTTGAACACACTTCTGGTTTGTGACTGAATTATGATACACAGGGTCTATGTTGGGAGTGTGGCTGGTGGTCAAAGGGTATGATGACCTTACATAACCTCAAAAGACAACTTGTTTTGTTTCAAAGAAAACTATTTTGTTAGGAAATGGGGAGGGATTTATTTTGGGGAAATGGGGAGGGATTCTTTTAGATGTTTGGTGTTTAAAAAAAAAACTATTTTTCTATTTGACAGTTGTTTTAGTTAACTGTTTTTTCTCAGTGTAAGCAAGTTCTGTGTGTTTCAGAATATTATCGTGTGGTAGATCTAGGAGAGCTTTTGAGTGAGAAATTATTGCCAACACTGTGTCACACACACTCAACACAACCATAAACATTGCCCTGACAATGAATGTAGCCAAATACTCGGGCTATGTTTAGCCTTCCCAGGTGCTCATATTGAATTGTCTATATTGTGATACTATTTTTGTAACTGAATATTATGGTGTAGCTTGATTATGGTTAGCTTGAGAAGTCAAGATTGTTGTCAGTAATAGCCTCAAGAGTGGAAGACGTACAATTAATATTACACCCCCACATGAAATTAAGTCTAGCTTGCATGTGCTGAACGTAACACGTATGTACACTACACATTCTCTATACCCATACGCATACAGACACGTTCTCTCACGATTTTGCACGGTGGATTGTCAAACTGTAATTTCAACGCTAAGAGCGTTATTCCCCCGGTGAGACGAGATAGGCCGAGATGTCTTCCATGTCCTCAGCCACCACAATCACAGCGATTCGGCTTTTGGAAGACTGGTCCGGGGGGAAAAAAAAGCCCCACTCTTTATACTTGACAGATGTGTGACATTTATGAATGAGAAACCAGGAATTACCGCTTTTGACGACTATGCTAATACTTTCCACTTAACCTCATCACTGCAGAAATTTGACCATATAAACAACTGTTTTCTTTTTGTATTTAGACTAAAGAAACAGGAATATTTCATCCCTACAAGACCATCACTGGCAAAATATGTTTACAATGGAAAAAATAAGTCACATTTAGAATCTGAATACAAGATTAAAACACTTGGTTATGGCTAAACAATGCAGTGTTGTCAGTTACTGTAGCTCAGGATTAGTACGTTACTCAGAAATTTGAGGTGGACAGCTGGCCAGCCATGCAACAAGGCTGGCAAACATACATCACCGAGAGATCATGTCAGCGGTTTATTTGAGCATGGTGCAGAATTTCAACTCTTTGAAAGAGGCGTAAAGATCTGAAAAGGTGTCCTTGTTAATTGCATAACTACAGGGGACACACAGCAGATCAGAGAGGTCAGTCCTATACTTAACATACGGGTAGTAATAAAAGGGTTGTTGTCGGGGGGGTGTAGTGAACCCAGACAGGTTCACCAACCGGGATATGAACACATCCACATAAGCTGCCCTTTACTAAACACGCCAAAACCACTGGAGTCTGCCCCAGTAAATCCTGCTTTTGAAGACATGATATATAACTATTGTCATTGGCATGTGGATGGAGAAATGGTTGCAGCACCTTTTGGGCTAATTTGTTTTGGGGATTTTTTGGCATGAAATGTCTCATTTTAATGTGAATCTGATTTCCTTTGCTATCCTTGTACTTGAGGCTTGGTTTAAACCAGCCATGGGTTTGAAATCACCCATGTGTAAGAATGAAATAGTCCTTTTTTCCCCTTTCCGTTCATGGCAGATGTGCACCAATACCCCTTTTCATCGCTAATGTCGGGTACATCAGTCTAACCAGCAGCTGAGTTGAAGTGCAAGTCTTTTAATGCATAATGTAGAAATGAACTATTAACACAGATAGCTGGATTTTTTAAATTTTAAATATTGATCATGTTTGGAAAGAGATCTATCATCACTTTGTACAAGGAAATTGTAGAAAATCGTTTCACTTGGTGTATTTTTTCTTTAGAAATGCCTTTTTTCCATTTAATTTTTATGTTTAAATTCTTTTGTTATCAATAACCTAGTTTAGTCTCATCAATTGAAAATCTTACAGGCAACCACCATGGGTATTGGTGCACCTTAAGTTCCTTGCTTTTCTATATACTTTACTGCCCTTCAGCCCCGATGCATAGCTTTTAATTTCTTTTAATTCACATTTTTTATTTGCTAACCCTATAATACCATTGAAGTTCTCACAGTTGTAACACATTCCTTGATAAACTACACTACATGTACAGCTGTTTAGTATTACTTTTATATCATACCTTTCTGTAATGCTCTGGTGCACAGACAATCGCTATACACATGTCAATAAACCTGCTATAAACACAACTGTGTACTTAATCGTAATATGGAGCCATTTGTTGATGTATAATTAGCTCGAAATGTAAGATCTTTAAAATTGTATTAGACAGATACTAAGTATATAAAATAGGGAAATGTATATTATTTTAGAGACTAATTTGAGAGTTAACTGGTTATGATAGACGTATAGTCTTATATAAATAATGATTTTTTTGTAAACTGTGTGGCCGCCAGAGGGCGCACTTCACCAGTTCTGGCGCTGAGACCAGCACACCCATAAGCGGACTGGGTTGCGTTGAGTTGCGTCAGTTCTCCCAACTCCATCTGACATTATAACGACCGGCTCTGGCGGCCGCGTATATTAGCACGCGCGCCTGATAAGAAGCTGCGCATGTCTGTGAAACTATGGAGCCCGTGTGAACCGAGGCGGCTCGTTTGCGACGCGTTCAACACGTCTCCCGAAATACTGAAGACCTGCGAAGAGAGGTGTTACTCAGAAGTTAGTTCAGAAATGATTTCACTCTCAAACCAAGAGTACCAAGAGGAAGAGGACGGGGTTGTGCCCCCCCCCTTCTTTCAAAGATTACGAAGCCTATTTCATGGGTATCTTCGTGAGACACAGCATTTAATCTCTTCCGGAACGAGAGAGGGAGGGAGGGAGGCGATGGAAACCCAGTCTCTGCAGGTCCACAGACAAGACAGACGCAATGTATGGATAAGGTGTAACTGTAATGAATTTTAAGGGATATATTCATTAATATAGATACAAACTGACGACATGAACATAATGCCCTATGTTGAAAAGAGGGCATACATTTCTAAAAGTTGTATTTATAAATATATAATCACCTAATTTATCTATTTTATATCAAAGCTTTCTATACAAGTGAAAACTTGGTTGAACTTAATTATAATTACGTATGCATGTGTGTATGTATACAAATATGCAATTAATCAAATAGAGACTTTTGCAATTGAATTATATTGCAACCATCCATCTTTCAGTTCAATGTATTCATGGGACTCGCCTTTAATAACGACAGTTTCCCTGTCCATACACCATTGAAACATGGAGGAGAATCCTGACAAAATCTGAATTCCCATCATGCACAGTGATGAGTGTTTTTATGATTTGCATGTGTCTTATTCAGGACTACTGGATAGCATAAACCGCTGGTGCTTTGATGCAAGGACATCTCTCACTAATGCAGTTACTTGGACGCTGAACCTTACCACATTGGTTATTTGTGGACACTGCACATTGTTATTTGCTGCACAAGGTTGACTTTTTTTCTTCTTTATTACAACTAGAATGACTACTATTAACATTTTTATCCATTCATTAATTCATTGTCCAGCCATACTTAATTCAATTCAACACAACTTTCATAACTATGGTTGATCTAGACTGCCCAATTTGCCTTACATATAATTAGACAATGGACAGTGGCAGCAAACTCTAGTACTCAGAGGAAACCCATGCACACACAAAGGAGAACATCCATCCATTATCCAAGCCGCTTATCCCAATTGGGGTCACGGGATGCTGGAGCCTATCCCAGCAATCATTGGGCAGCAGGCGGGTAGACACCCTGGACAGGCCGCCAGTCCATAACAGGGCTGACACATTCACACCTAGGGACAATTTAGTACGGCCAATTCACCTGACCTACATGCTTTTGGACTGTGGGAGGAAACCGGAGCACCCAGAGGAAACCTACGCAGACATGGGGAGAACATACAAACTCCACACAGAGGACGACCTGGGATAATCCCCAAGGTTGGACAACCCCGGGGTTCGAACCCAGGACCTTCTTGCTGTGAGGCAACTGTGCTAACCACTGCACCATCATGCCGCCCATTCATCCCGTTTACTCGGTCACGTTCATATCGTTTACGGCACGAGTAACTATGACTCTCTTAAGGTAGCCAAATGCCTCGCCATCTAATTAGTGACAAAGGAGAACATGCAGACTCCAAATGACCTCAGGATCCTTTTGCAGTGAGGTAACAGTGCTAATAAATTATTATTATTATTATTAGTAGTAGTAGTAGTAGTAGTAGTGGTTGTAGTAGTAGTAGTGATAGTGCATAGTTTTGAAGTGTAGCTATATGTTGTTAACCACACACACACACACACACACACACACACACACACACACACACACACACACACACACACACATACTTAGAGAAAAAGGCAATCGCGCTGACTTCACAGCAAGTGAAATCACAGCAGTTCAAAATCATTCTCTTCAAATCTCATTTAGTTATTTTCTGGAATAAAGTTAAGTTGAAAGGCTGCCCGACCAACCAACCAACCAACCAACACACACACACACACACACACACACACACACACACACACACACACACACACACACACACACACACACACACAAACACACACACACACACACACACACAGCACTTGAGGCACTTGTATCAAATGGTGTTTCACAGTACATCTACACGCCAGATGAGGGCAATCTTCTGTCACCACTTGAGGCTACTTTAACCAGTCCGCAGTCATGTGATCATCCCTGTGTTGGTGTATTGTCACAGAAAACCGACGCCCTACATCAATGACACAATAACCACCGTGTGTGGCGGCTTTTGGCTACTGACCAATTTGCCGTGAGTTGATCAGGCCAAAGTATTCATCTAGCAGTAGAAGCTCAAAATTAAAATGGGATGAGGGAGTGACTATAGAATATAGATTAAAGGGGGTCGAGGGGTGGGGGTAAGTATGTAAACTGGGCATGTTAATAGAAAAGATGGATGAAGTGCCAAGTATTCTTTGCTTTATAGAAATCATTCTTGGTGTGTGTGTGTGTGTGTGTGTGTGTGTCAGGGGACACCAAGGATAGATGATGGAGGCAGGGCTCAGTAAAACAGCTGAATTCTCACTGGAGGGATTTGTAGTTTTTGATCCCAGCTAATTAATGTGAAACCCTCCTTGGGAGTAATGGGTATCTGTGACGGAGAAGTTTGAAGGGGACTCGCCTGTCCCTGTGTGTCCCTGTGTGTGCCTGTGTGTCCCTGTGTGTGTGCGTATGTGTGTGCGTGATGCACGCATGTGCATGGTGATCAGTGGCTTTCAAATCCTCCTCTGGTCTTGGTAACTCTCTGTGGACTGACTGTCGTCGTGGCGGGAGCCATCCTCACCATTGTTCCATCAATCCCCCCATTAACTCCAAACACTGGGAAACTTTAATTAAGCTGGGGCCAGAGACGATTAATGAACTTTAAGACTTTGCTTCTATTTTTTTCCCTCTCTCTCTCTCTCGTACACTTATTTCACCAAGTGAGGGAGACACAGAATGCGCTCATTTAGCCACACAATTTTACAAATCCAATTAAAGCCAATGTTAAGGCGTCACAAGCTGCTGTCCTACGTTCTTGTCTTAGAAGACGATCCTCTTTTGTGGCTCGGCTAACAGCGAGCGCTGGTATACGTAAGCCGAAAAGAATGTATTAAATGGGGGTTAAGAGTTTTAATAAGTTTGATTATTTTATGCAGTTTATTATGCTGTGTTATCCTGTTAACGGGGGGCGATGTTGTGGCGGGAGATTGGTAATCCGGAGTGTCTTGTGTCTCGCTGAGTGGTCTCCACCACCATAGTAGTCATGACACATCGCTGTTTTGAAAACCAAGACTGCACTGGCAATGTTAGACTGACGGTTGATCTAGACTGACTCTGTAGGACATTATCAGCCTACAGTGTGCATCCATCACATCTGACCGCTGTACCCGTCTCACCTAGCCAGGCAGTATAGGTAGTGTCTGCCGCCCCTCTGAGTTTGCTATTTTTTTGCATATTTCCCCTACCCCCACTATTTTAGACCACCCCACTCTGTATTATGGGAGGCCAAATAGGGTGAAAATGTTTAAATACGTGCACATACACAATGAAAACGTGCACACCCGAAAATGTAGGTGCACGGGGTGTAAAACTTTTCAGTGTGAATGTGCTTGTTTTCAGTGCACGTTTTCAATGTGTATGTGCACGTTTTCAGCATGTTTGTGCATGTTTTCGGTGTGTGTCTGCATGTTTTCAGTGTGTGTCTGCATGTTTTCAGTGTGTATGTGTGCACATTTTCAGTGTATATGTGCACGTATTTCAGTGTTTTCACCCTATTCTTTATACCCCCAATTTCCATACCTATCATATTCACTAGTCCGGGGTTTTCCCTGTAATGGCCTACAACTTTCATTCGCGATGATGGACAGGAGTAATGCACCGATACACATCCATGTTTAGGTTCTTGTGCAGGCTGTTTTTGAGTTTTGCACAACCGCCACAATGGTGACAGTTGTATAAGAGCTATTCCTTTTTCGAGAAGCTTAATGATGAATGCACTTGCTTTAAAAAAAAAAAACAAAAAAAAAACGTGGTCCTATTTTTAAATTGTGTTTTTGGGGAGAATGTGAGTGAACTCGAAGCCGACCTGTGGCTCTCATATTCCCATTTTGCCAATGGCAGTTTCCTTGCTGTCTGCTGCTCAAACGAAACTGGAGCAAAATGCTCCACTGTACCCGTATCTTTGTCAGAGTCCCCTTTCCTCTCCCTCTCCCGACACCGCTCTCGCTGCTCCCTCTCCAGCTCCGCAGCGTGACCAATAGCAGCCCCAAGGAAGCATCGCCATAATTCCCCACAAATGACAACTAATGAAGATGGTATTTCCCCCTCATTACTCTGTGTTGATGTGTGTGTGTGTGTGCGTGTGGGGGGGGGGTGTTAGCGGGTGGTGTTTGGCAATGCAAGCGTCTTGATTTCTGCCCCCCAACTTACCTACCTCTAGTTTCATATCTCTCCTCAGACATGGTCAAAGATCTGTGGACCTGTTTTTTCTCTCTGTCTCTCTCTCTTTCCCTGCAGATTGATGGCATCGGGCACACGCTCAATTAGCATCCTTGACAGGTACAAGCCATTTGACAACACTCCTCATTATCACCGGGGCACGGGGGGAGGGGGGGCAACATGAACCAAATTAGAGGCACTGAAAAAGAGAAGCGAGATAGAGCGTAAGGCAGACAGAAGACATCAAAGTGCTCTGCTCTATTTAAATTAAGTGATCTTGTGTGAAAGAACCCCACTACATAAAGATTACCCCCCCCGCCCCCATACCTAATATCACACACCCACATACCCTTGGATTTATGTGTCAAGGGTTAATAACTATGTGGATGAGGATACTGTGGGGGTTCAAGTGGGGCGTACTTGCAAATTCACATGTGAGAAGGGGAGACGAGGAGCGTGTGTGTGTGTGTGTGTGTGTGTGCGTGTGTGTGTGTGTGTGTGTGTGCGTGTGTGTCACTGCATGAATGTTATATGCATACCAATAAAAATGTATTTTATGTTTGTAAATAATTGAAGAGTAGTGTGTTTATGATTGTGCGTATGAAAAAATGCTAGTATGTGGGTGTATGTAAAAAATAGATGAAATAGAAGTTTGCATCTTGTGTGTGTGTGCGTGGGGGGGCACATAGGGATTGCAAAAACGGGGGGGGGGGGGGTAGAGATCAGCCAGCGAGAGTGAGAGGCTCAGTTTCACCTTCTACCGACAGACTGACACGTTACAAATCCCCTGACACCCAACAGAGCAGCCACCACTCCTCCATATAAAAGGCTGCATGTGGGAGAAGAGAAGGCTGCTGAAGCAGACAGGGAGAGAGCTGAAGCAGACACGGAGAGAGCTGAAGCAGACAGGAAGAGAGCTGAAGCAGACAGGGAGAGAGCTGAAGCAGCTGAAGCAGACAGGAAGAGAGCTGAAGCAGACAGGGAGAGAGCTGAAGCAGACAGGGAGAGAGCGACCGACAGGAAACTCTGACTGCTGTGTCAGAGAGCTGACGTGTTTCAGCTGACCTTCTTTTCTCCCTGTGGTTTCATCATTTCTTTCTCTCTAAATGCGAATATCGGCCCTTTGTTGCGAAATGGGAGGGTCAAGAATGTGGCTTGCAAATTTGTGGGTGTGTGTGTATCAGTGTAGGTGTATGTTTTTATGTGTCATCCGGAATTTTGTATGTGAGAGCATATGAAGTGTATAGGAAGGTGTGTATGCGTCTTGTGTGTGTGTGTGCACACTGTGCAAGTGCTGTATTTTATGCCTTGGGCGCGTATGCATGTGTGAAAGTGTGTCTTTCTGAGAGCTATAGGAGTGTGTGTGTGTGTGTGTGTGTGTGTGTGTGTGTGTGTGTGTGTGTAACAGTGTAAGTGTATGTATTTGTGTGTGGCCTAGGGTTTTGTATGTGAGAGTATACAAAGTGTATTGGCAGGTGTGTGTATGCATTTGTGTGTGTGTGTGTGTGTGTGTGTGTATGTGTGCACTGTGCAAGTGCTATGAATCATGTGCCTGTGCACGTGCATGTGCGTCAGTGTGGAAGCGCACGTCTTTCTGTGTGAGCTTTAGCAGCGTGTGTGTGTGTATGTGTGTGTGTGTGTGTGTGTGTGTGTGTGTGTGTGTGTGTGTGTCTCCTCCATCCCGCCCGGCAGATTAGTGACGTCGGCAGTGCTTTAGTGAGGACTGGAGCTCACCCTCTCCTTCTGATAACGGCGTGCACCGCTGCCTCCCGCTCTCTGCTCCTCACGCTCAATTTCAGATAGCGCTAATGGAATCTGTCCCGCACGATTGTAATGCGAGCGAGACTC